>NC_086317.1:437015433-437295433 GCF_036172605.1 Pelobates fuscus | reverse complement strand
AAATATACTTCTGTAATTATGCCCGTTGATACCTTGTAGCATCTTTCTCCTTTTATTTGACGTTGACTGCGTTAAGCAGTCGCAGAGTGGGGGTGGTGGGGAGGGGCGCACAAACACACACACAAACACACAAATATAACAATAAAATGAAACCTCATAAATTTGCAAAACAAGCAAAGGAGCAGAAAGTGTATCTCAACACATATGCATGTGCACACACACACAAACACACATGTACAAACACACACACACACACACACACACAAATGAATGAAGATTCTGTAATGAGACAGCATAACACTGAAACAAAGATAATTGTTTTATTTTACTGCAAAAATAAATGAATAGAATAATTTGGCAGACAGGCATATTTTCTAAAAAATGGCTATAAATGGTAGCAATCTAACGTCATATGGTATTAACAACAATGAAGAAAGAATGTAATATGCCTATAAAACATTCCTTCAAACAATAAAGTTAAGATATTCATCTTGAGAATAAGTCAAGTGATTGCATGACTGCAAAAACCCTTCCAAAAAATATGTTCTGTTATGTGAACGCAGGAGAGGAGAGTCTGCGAGTTGCTATAAAGTCTAAATTTATGTTTTGTATATTTCTTTATAAAGATATTTGTTACTAGGATATGCTTTACACACACACAACTGCAACGAGCCCTTGAAGATCAGGACCCAAAGCAGGTGACCTACTTTCACCAGTCTTAGACCAGCTGTGTAACCCGGGTGGTGACACATCTTGTCTTTGTAAACAGCAGTTTAATGGACATTATGTTTTTTTTAACATGGAAACTTTATAATAATGGTCTGTTATGGACATTTTCATAAATTTTAATAGTGAACGTTATAAAATTCTTTGCTGTCTAAAACGTAACCCTACACCTGGCGGAACTCCAGGTAAGAAGTCAAGTAATTTGCATATTATTTACAATTGAGGGTGTCAGGGCATTTCTGGCACCATAACCACAGCAGCAATCTGCGATGGTTACAGTGCTGGGAGTGATCCTTTAAGCCCACGGGCCATTTAAGGCCCGCAAAATCATTTTGGTCTGGCCCTTGGAGAGCCAGTGTTATGACAGATTCAGTGATCCTTCAGAGTGTGCGCTGCAGGCTCCGCCCCCTGATATCATCTCTGAATTCTCCTCCTTCCCCGCTCAAGTCCTAAACCTGCCTCCTCCCACCCACACTATCTCCAGTCCTGACCCCCCCTTTCCTGCTCGCATAGTTCCGGCCCGCCATGATAACACTGCCCTCTGCCCACTACAATTAAGCACAGACTCTACAATACATAAAGCTCCCTTCCCTCTCCCTGCCTCCTCCTCCCAAACGAAACCCCACCTCCCCCTGCACAGTCTCCCATTCCATCCAGCCATTCACCTCCTCCTGCACAGCCTGTAATTACAGCACCCAGGGCCATCTTTTCCCATGAACATGCTGGGCAGTTGCCCGGGGGCCCCACAGGCATGGGGGCCTCAGAGCGCTGCCCAGTGTGCCCAGGCCGACAGGGGAGATCCTTTGATCAAAGATCTCCCTCACCGGCTCAAAGGCCCTTTGAGAGAAGAGAGAGAGAAGGCAGGAGGACCCGGAGGCAGGGGGAGGGATCTCGGAAGCAGCAGCATCCCTCACACACACACATACAAACACACAGAATCCCTCACACACACACAGCATCCCTCATACACACACAGAACCCCTCACACACACAGAACCCTTCACACACACAGAACTCCTTACACAAACACACTGCACCCCCTCACACAAACACACTGCACCCCATCACACAAACACACCGCACCCCTTCACACAAACACACTACACCCCCTCACACTGCACCACTCACACACATACTGCACCCCTCACACTGCACCGTGCATCCCTCACACTCATACACATACTGCGCCCCTCACACACACACACACACACACACACACACTGCACCCCTTACACACGCACTGCACACCTTACACAAACACTGCACCCCTCACACATACTCTGCACCTCACACACACACACTGCACCCCTCACACACACACACACACACACTGTACCCCTCACACACACACTGCACCCCAGACACACTCTGAACCAACCACACACACACTGCGAGTAGCAAGATCATCAATATCAGCTAACATTACACCAAAGAGAAGCAGTTCCAGCCATCACATTAGGAGTTAATTAAATGTTTGACCAAATACAGCAGGCTAATTTTTAAATTGATTATTTTGTATGGCCCGCGAGTGATGTTTTAAATATCCAAATGGCCCTTGGCAGATAAAAGTTTCCTAACCCCTGCTTTAAGCACTGGTGCTGGGAATGTCTGGAAGTCTATCATGTAGCAAGGGAGACATCTACAGGACAGCATCGGAAGCACACTCACCCAATATTCAGAATTTACAGAGTAAAGCACAGATATACACACTGGCACACATGTAGATATACAGACACACTGACACACAGATACACAACCTGACACACTTGCAAATACACAGACACACACATAGATACACCAAAACTCACAAAGACAACATACAGACACACACACAGACTTCATAGAGATACACACACACACACATATATACACACTAACACTAGCAGATATACTGGCACATATAGAGACAGACAAACTGACACACACACGCACACAGACATACTGATGCACACTGACAGACATACTGACACACACACACACACACCCTGAAAGACATATTGACACACACACTGACAGACATACTGACACAAACACACACTTTTAAACCCACCCTTCAGTTTCCTCCCTTGGAGGCTGCTGGTGGCTGAAGGTGTTGGGAGTTGGGGTCGGGCTCTATCGGTCAGCCCCCCACCACTCTGCCAGCTCCTCTCCCGGCGCGCGCTCCTCTCTTTGTGGGAGGAAGTGACGCGCAGCCGTCACCTCCTCCCAGCCTGCTGCCGAAAAGCAAGAAGCCCACCAGGTGGCCTTTAGTGCATGGGCCACCCGGTTGGCCTCCTTAGTGTGCGGGTTACCGGCTGGGAAGGGAGAAATGGTTGAGGCCAGCGGGGCCCACGGTGCAGCTGCTTCGGGGCCCCCAGAAGTAACTGGGCCCAGGGCAGCTGCCATGTTTTCCCCGCGTTAAAGACGGCCCTGACTCCAGCCAGCACAAACACACCTATGAGCAGCTTGGGAGAAATTACTGATACAAAACACACATATTTTTGTTCACTTATATTGTCTCCTTTTATTTTCCAAATAGGAATTAAATTCTAATTTTGTAGAAACAAAACATTTTAGCTTATGAAATACAAAGTGGTGAAAATATGTATAGTCTTATTTGTCCCTTTGAAAAAACAAAACTCAAAAACCTTACACCATCTACAAAGTGATAAAAAACAAAAACAGGTTAAACAGCCCAAAGCCTGGGTGTTAAATGGCAGTATGTAAGTACAACTCTTTGGTTTTGCATCCCTAGTCAATGGCTGTCATGTAAATGTTATTGGTTGGGTTCTGCAGTGAATCACAGTTATTTCGCTTGCGATCTATGGACCTACATTTTCAGAGGCTAATCAAGAATATCTGAAAGGCCCACTGCCATCAAATTTTCGTGTCTCATATTCTGAAAGTTTATTACATTTAATGAAACTTAATTATTTCTATTAAATTATGTTGTTTGTTTTTTTTCTTGAAAAGTTTGCTTTTTTTCTGGCTTTTTTTTACTGTTATTTCTCAATGTTCTCTGAGCCTCCAGGAGCAGGCAATGCAGGCTTGCAGTAGTTAATCAGCTAACAATAGAATCTGACCCAAAATGGCTCCTCATCCAGATTTTCTCAATATACAATATGTTGATAGTTGTCCTTTAACCCCTTATAGGGTCCAGAACACAAACATGTATTCCTGACCCTATAGTGCTAGACCCACCATTAAGGTGGTTTTCTCCCTTAGCCCTCTTAAAAGTTAATAAAACTCACCTTATTTCCAGCACCGAATGGGTCCACGGGCGCAGCCCCCTTGTTGACACCATCAGAATTGCCATTTTTTAGCCAATCCAATGCATTTGATTTGCTAAAAACTGCAAGGGGGTGGGGCCAAACACTGTTTTGGCCAATTAGCACTTCCTCATAGAGATGCATTGAATCAATACATCTCTATGAGGAAAATTCAGCGTCCCCATGCAGAGCGTGGAGACTCTGAACGGCATTGCTGCCTACTGTGCAGCACTGAGCCAGGAAGCACCTCCAGTGGCCATCTGAGGAGTGGCCACTTGGAGGTGTCCCTAGGGGCAATGTAAACACTGCCTTTTCTCTGAAAAGGCAGTGTTTGCATGAAAATGCCTGAAGGCAATGATTATACTCACCAGAACAACTACATTAAGCTGTAGTTGTTCTGGTGACTATAGTGTCCCTTTAAACCAGATTGGCCTGTTGTGAATAACCCAGTTAGGTATAAATACTGCAGTACAAAAAATGTCCAGTAGATGTCGCCATATTCTAAAGGAATAAAAACGTTAAAGGAAAACTAGAGTGTTAGGAATACAAAATGAATACATTAAATATTTTACATTGCAGAGTGTGGGAACAGGTACACAGCACCCAGACCGCTTCAAGGAGATGAAGTGATGAGGGTGCCTATAGTGTCCCTTTTAGATTAAAAGTGTCAATTTAGATTAAAATTCACATACATAATTAATCAAATAATTAAACAAGCAAACTCATCCGAGTTTCAGATTTGTTTTATCGTGTTTAATTGGTCTGGTTTTAATCTCATTACAACTAACTGTTTAGTGAGTAAACTCTTAATTTTCTATGTATAAAAAAACACACACACACACACTGACACACACACACACTGACACACACACACACACACACACACTGACACACACACACACACACACACACTGAGACACACACACACATTTAAAAAAAATGAAATAACCCCTGCACTCACGCTTATTTGATTCCAATACCGGGTACATGCGCCAGAGCTCCAGTAGACACAAATAGCAGTAAGAAATGGCTGCTCACTGGACTTTAAAGAGCAAAAAAAAATTTATTGCATAATGTTTAAAAAACGGACAACCTGTTATTTAGACCCTGAAGAAAGTCCCGAACTGGGACTGAAATGTTGGTCGTTTTTTAAACATTATTCAATAATTTTTTTTGCCTTTTAAAGTCCGGTGAGCAGCCATTTCTTACTGCTATTTATATATATATATATATATAATGTCAACAGGCATGAATCATGAATACTGTAATATTTCTGAATGAAAAATCTATTTGAAATAGCACATGCAAAGCTAGTAATCACAGACAATGTAGAGATTTTAACAGTGTTTTTATTGTTTGCATAGGAATGGCTAATTTCATTAATGAAGTCTGCTTGTGTCTTACACTAGTATACAATGTCCTTACCTTTGATGGTGACTGATCAAATGTAAATTAAATACAATTTTAATAACAGTGAGATATTTCAATACAAATATCAACTAATATGTTAGCCAATTGGTCAAATGGCTTTTTCACAGGAGTAACAGATGTGATAGCTCAGTTGGTTAATGCACTGCTTGCTTTTAGAACTGGATGAAGCCCTGGGCTGGCAGGATTAGCTACATTTTCCTGCTGTGATTCATAAAATGAGTACAAGCAAGTTAAGTTAGACACTCTTGGGTGTTGATTTGGCACCCACATTCTTAATGCCAAAATTCACTTTCAATTCACCTTCAGTTCTGACTTTATCGATATATTTATATATTCATTTTTGAAATAGACACAAATTGAAATGTAATAAAGAAGTGGGTTGGCCCATGAGATTATCCAGTGTGGCCGGACAAGGAGGGGGTAACCCTCAAGGTATAGAGTGCAAAGGGAGAGAAAGTTGTCCTTATGATGTTCCTAATATAGGGATGTTAGTTACAGAAAAGATCTTCCTAGTTTGTTTAGGAACCAAGGTATTCTTCGGGTAAAGCACCCAAAAGAGTTAGGTGTACTGAAAAAACGTTAAAAACTTGATACTTTAATGGGGGGATAGACGATCCTAACATAAACAGTCACCAATTTTAAAGTCTCAGTAGTATGCTGGCTAGCTCTTGGCTAGTGTCCAGACTTACTTTCACAAGACAAATCGGGGTGTGTAGGTAGGGGGGTAAACATAGAGGGAAAAGACACAACATAAAATATGGACACAAGTTGTATGATAGTCCAACTTTGTACGTACAGATATCGTTATTTCTATAGTGTAGGTCTACTCGTGGAGTAACTTATTTTACTGTACTTCAAGTTGTGTGATAGTCCAACTTGGTGCGTGCAGATATCGTTATTCCTATAGTATAGGTCTACTCGTGGAATAACTTGTTTTACTGTACTTCAAATGGATACAAGTGTCAACATAATATCGTCATTCCTGTAGTGTGGGTCTACTCGTGGAGTAACTTATTTGCTGTACTTCAAATGGATACAAGTGTTTAGCATAATGCACTTGTGACCAAGTATATGTATCAATACAAGTTCAGAATAATTGATTGACCGACTGTTGGTCTTCACATACTATTTAATTACTTCACTACCACTACTTCTACCACGAATTTACTTGACTCACTAGTAAATCACCTTTACTCTTGCTTTACTATAACCAGGTGCCCTTGAAGGCATCTTTCTTTCTCCTCTTTAAAACCTCCACGATTAGCTGTAGGAGAAAATTTGACGGGAACAATTGGGCAGCCCGCCTAGCCGCTAAACGGTATATGATTGCTATTGGTATCCGTAACGGCAGGCACTAACTTAAGAGGCAACCTAGCAAGGGATACGGCACACCGACCAGACTAAACATCTGATCACTTTCCAGCGCCTACTCCCCGCTACTTGCCCATTACGAGAGAAACACCCGTCAGCACTTAAGTGGTTATCTAATCCACAGATCTCTCTGAACTGGGAGACTACGATACCTCGTGTGTTGGCCAATTGAGTGTCATCAACATCTCCCAAACACCGCTTAGTCTCGGGAAACCGGACATGTAGCCAAATCTCTCTTTTACTCCCCAGTTGAGACGACCCTTTCTCCAGAGAGAACAGTAACTAAGCATTCTCCTCCAATAGCCTCTTACGGCCTAGAACGAGCTAATCCTTAGAGGTTAATGGGAAAAGAAAGCAACCACATAACTGTGTTCTGGGAGAAAACTGTCTCATCCAGCACACATGTTGACAAAAATAATTGTGGCTAAGATTGCATTGTGTTATACAGGGTGATTTGACATCGGTAATCATTTACCCATAACACATGGTGACAGAGTAACTTGGTTAGAAGCGCATTATACCACACATGGTGACTTGTACCTGTGTATCCACTGAAACCGAAGTACTAGGAAGTAGTGATATACATGTTCTCGGGCAAGGTTTATTGACACTACCTCATCCTGAACTTGTATTGATACATATACTTGGTCACAAGTGCATTATGCTAAACACTTGTATCCATTTGAAGTACAGCAAATAAGTTACTCCACGAGTAGACCCACACTACAGGAATGACGATATTATGTTGACACTTGTATCCATTTGAAGTACAGTAAAACAAGTTATTCCACGAGTAGACCTATACTATAGGAATAACGATATCTGCACGCACCAAGTTGGACTATCACACAACTTGAAGTACAGTAAAATAAGTTACTCCACGAGTAGACCTACACTATAGAAATAACGATATCTGTACGTACAAAGTTGGACTATCATACAACTTGTGTCCATATTTTATGTTGTGTCTTTTCCCTCTATGTTTACCCCCCTACCTACACACCCCGATTTGTCTTGTGAAAGTAAGTCTGGATACTAGCCAAGAGCTAGCCAGCATACTACTGAGACTTTAAAATTGGTGACTGTTTATGTTAGGATCGTCTATCCCCCCATTAAAGTATCAAGTTTTTAACGTTTTTTCAGTACACCTAACTCTTTTGGGTGCTTTACCCGAAGAATACCTTGGTTCCTAAACAAACTAGGAAGATCTTTTCTGTAACTAACATCCCTATATTAGGAACATCATAAGGACAACTTTCTCTCCCTTTGCACAAATTGAAATGTGCTTTAAATATGAAAAACTCCATTACTTTAAAATGTCATCATTCTTGGTAAACAGATCTTTAGCCTATTGGAGACAGAAGCTAAGCGAAAACTTGCTTGATTTTCTTTTTTACTGTCACTAAAAGTTTTATATTTTTTCTGCATTTTCCATAGAGTGCCCTTTGTAGTTATGACAGGCAATGTAACCTATATACTTTATTGCACCTGTCTCAGGCCAATTTTAAAAGATTTTCGCTAGACAAGCTGACGACTCTCATATCTTAAACAAATCAAATGTTTCACTTAATAATATTTCAAAAAGGCTCTAATCTTTAAAAAAAGAAAAAAAATCAATTTTAAAGCGGTCATCAGCAAAGCGTTTAATAATTAATGATCAGTTAGCTGACTAATAGTATTTACATAACTTCTCAATAAACAGTTTCAGCAAAAACATCAGGTCTGTGGTTACACAGGCATTCAAATATCTGTATACATACACTGTGTACCACATATAAGGAATCCCTTACTGTTTTTTTAGTTGGACGCCTCTCCGCCATCAGGAAAGCATTGGATTTCTTGTTGCATTTTCTACACTGTGTTAAAGAACTTTTGGCACTCCAGATGTTGAGCATTGCATCTCCCTTGATGGTTTGCCAGCGTAATGGCTGTAAGAGTGTTATGGGAGATGTAGTCTACAACATATGGAGTGCCAATGGTTGCCTACCGTACACTAGGGACACCTGCATGTGTTGACGGTTCAGCCCTATTCTTGCTCCAATTTGGATTGGTTGCGAGTGGATCTTTACTACAAATTGCTCGTTACATCTCGTTCAACAGATCAGGAAACCTGACCAGTATGGCTTGAGTTTTGGGCGACTTTGGGGTTATTGTCGCCTCCTGGGCCAGCCTTCCTAAATTCTAGCCATACTGGCAAGGTTGCCATCCGGGGAGTAATCCAGCCGGAGGCAGCATTAAAAATATACCGGAAGCATTGCTGTGCCTGTACACTCAGTATGTGCACCTATTATGTACATTCAGTATATGCACTTAGTCTGTACATTCAGTATATGCACTCAGTATGTACATCCAGTATGTGCACTCAGTATGTACATTCAGTATGTGCACTCAGTATGTACATTCAGTATGTACATTCAGTATATGCACTCAGTATGTACATTCAGTATGTGCACTCAGTATGTACATTCAGTATATGCACTCAGTATGTACATTCAGTATGTACATTCAGTATATGCACTCAGTATGTACATTCAGTATATGCACTCAGTATGTACATTCAGTATGTACATTCAGTATATGCACTCAGTATGTACATTCAATATGTGCACTCAGTATGTACATTCAGTATATGCACTCAGTATGTACATTCAGTATGTACATTCAGTATATGCACTCAGTATGTACATTCAGTATGTGCACTCAGTATGTACATTCAGTATATGCACTCAGTATGTACATCCAGTATGTGCACTCAGTATGTACATTCAGTATATGCACTCAGTATGTACATTCAGTATGTACATTCAGTATATGCACTCAGTATGTACATTCAGTATGTGCACTCAGTATGTACATTCAGTATATGCACTCAGTATGTACATTCAGTATGTACATTCAGTATATGCACTCAGTATGTACATTCAGTATATGCACTCAGTATGTACATTCAGTATGTACATTCAGTATATGCACTCAGTATGTACATTCAATATGTGCACTCAGTATGTACATTCAGTATATGCACTCAGTATGTACATTCAGTATGTACATTCAGTATATGCACTCAGTATGTACATTCAGTATGTGCACTCAGTATGTACATTCAGTATATGCACTCAGTATGTACATCCAGTATGTGCACTCAGTATGTACATTCAGTATATGCACTCAGTATGTACATTCAGTATGTACATTCAGTATATGCACTCAGTATGTACATTCAGTATGTGCACTCAGTATGTACATTCAGTATATGCACTCAGTATGTACATTCAGTATATGCACTCAGTATGTACATTCAGTATGTACATTCAGTATATGCACTCAGTATGTACATTCAGTATATGCACTCAGTATGTACATTCAGTATGTACATTCAGTATATGCACTCAGTATGTACATTCAGTATGTGCACTCAGTATGTACATTCAGTATATGCACTCAGTATGTACATTCAGTATATGCACTCAGTATGTACATTCAGTATGAACATTCAGTATATGCACTCAGTATGTACATTCAGTATGTGCACTCAGTATGTACATTCAGTATATGCACTCAGTATGTACATTCAGTATGTGCACTCAGTATGTACATTCAGTATGTGCACTAAGTATGTGCATTCAGTATGTGCACTAAGTATGTACATTCAGTATATGCACTCAGTATGTACATTCAGTATGTGCCCTCAGTATGTACATTCAGTATGTGCACTAAGTATGTACATTCAGTATATGCACTCAGTATGTACCTTCAGTATATGCACTCAGTATGTACATTCAGTATGTACATTCAGTATATGCACTCAGTATGTACATTCAGTATGTGCACTCAGTATGTACATTCAGTATGTGCACTCAGTATGTACATTCAGTATATGCACTCAGTATGTACATTCAGTATGTACATTCAGTATATGCACTCAGTATGTACATTCAGTATATGCACTCAGTATGTACATTCAGTATGTACATTCAGTATATGCACTCAGTATGTACATTCAATATGTGCACTCAGTATGTACATTCAGTATATGCACTCAGTATGTACATTCAGTATGTACATTCAGTATATGCACTCAGTATGTACATTCAGTATGTGCACTCAGTATGTACATTCAGTATATGCACTCAGTATGTACATCCAGTATGTGCACTCAGTATGTACATTCAGTATATGCACTCAGTATGTACATTCAGTATGTACATTCAGTATATGCACTCAGTATGTACATTCAGTATGTGCACTCAGTATGTACATTCAGTATATGCACTCAGTATGTACATTCAGTATATGCACTCAGTATGTACATTCAGTATGTACATTCAGTATATGCACTCAGTATGTACATTCAGTATATGCACTCAGTATGTACATTCAGTATGTACATTCAGTATATGCACTCAGTATGTACATTCAGTATGTGCACTCAGTATGTACATTCAGTATATGCACTCAGTATGTACATTCAGTATATGCACTCAGTATGTACATTCAGTATGAACATTCAGTATATGCACTCAGTATGTACATTCAGTATGTGCACTCAGTATGTACATTCAGTATATGCACTCAGTATGTACATTCAGTATGTGCACTCAGTATGTACATTCAGTATGTGCACTAAGTATGTGCATTCAGTATGTGCACTAAGTATGTACATTCAGTATATGCACTCAGTATGTACATTCAGTATGTGCCCTCAGTATGTACATTCAGTATGTGCACTAAGTATGTACATTCAGTATATGCACTCAGTATGTACATTCAGTATATGCACTCAGTATGTACATTCAGTATATGCACTCAGTATGTACATTCAGTATATGCACTCAGTATGTACATTCAGTATGTACATTCAGTATATGCACTCAGTATGTACATTCAGTATATGCACTCAGTATGTACATTCAGTATGTACATTCAGTATATGCACTCAGTATGTACATTCAGTATGTGCACTCAGTATGTACATTCAGTATGTGCACTCAGTATGTACATTCATTATGTGCACTCAGTATGTACATTCATTATGTGCACTCAGTATGTACACTCAATATGTACATTCAGTATGTGCACTCAGTATGTGCACTCAGTATGTACATTCATTATGTGCACTCAGTATGTACATTCAGTATGTGCACTCAGATACTTCACGTGTGTCTCTGGAAGTCAGAGGTCGCATGTCACCCACAACCTCTGACTTCATCAAACGTGTTGAGAGCATGAGAGGCAGACAGACAGGATGCCTGTGCACATACACAGTGCACAGGCACCACGTGGCCTCCCACTAGACACTAGGGAGGTCCTGAGGATGGCATTTGGGTCCTGGGTACGGGGCTTGCCAGGCATCTGGATGCAGAGTAAGTGCTGGGGATGCCATCTGAATGCCTAAACAAGTTGCTGGGGGCAGAGAGATGCCACAGAGCTGCTGGGGGCAGAACAACGGCACAGAGCTGCTGGGGGCAGAACAATAGCACAGAGCTGCTGGGGGCAGAACAATAGCACAGAGCTGCTGGGAGCAGAACAGAGACTCAGAGCTTCTGGGGGCAGAACAATAGCACAGAGATGTTGGGGCAGAGGGATGGCACAGAGAGACTTGGGGTAGAAAGATGTCACAGAGAGGCTGGAGGCTAGAAGATGGCAATGGCAGGCTTTTTTGAGGCACAGATGGCTCATTGGCATGATGTACAATTGAATTTATTGCTTATTGGCATGGTATACAGGGTTTATACATTTATTGCTGATTGGCTTGATATACAAGGTTTATGCATTAATTTATAATTACGCATACCTAATGCTATATCTTAGATATAGAACTATTGAAAATGTTTCACAAGGCAGAACAGCAGAAATATGTGTGAGGAACCAAAATGGAACATTCTCTGTAGAGAAGAATTAAAGGGTTACTCCAAGCACCATGACCACTTCAAAGATTAACACCATAGCTGTCACTCCATCTCCACAAAGGTGGCCTTGCTAATATCACTTCTGTGCAATTGGCATTTGACGCCAGTACGCACAGCTTGCTGACTGCCACCTTGCTGGACACCAATGGCTGCCACTGACAGTAACATGGGCTATACCAATATCAGGGTAAAGATATGAACAGAGGAAAATACGATACACCTACAAAAACATATCTATTTCAAAGCACTTGACCATCCAGGATAATTAAGATTTTTGTTTCCAGTAAAGAAACATTTAAAAAGATCTTAACTCATTTTACACCAAGGCAACTTATCTCGATTTCTTCAAAATCTGTGCTACTCAAATATTCTACATCCCTTACACTATTATTATAATCACAAATACACCTTTTAATTTTCCCTCGCCCGATTACTATTTTGGAATTATGGAACCCTCTGTATAGTAGCTACTGTGTGATTTCCAATGGCAGAACCTTGCGAAATTTATTGTATACTGACAGCAACTCGAGTCCATCATGTGAACAATATAATATAATACATAAAGAGAATAGCCAGAAGGTAACTCATTTAAAATACCTCTGCAGTGCAAAGTACAAATCCTCATTACAGTTCCCTAAATCTATTTAAAGACTCACCATCCCTATCTGTGTGATCCCATCTGATTCTATCTTTAGTAATTCTCTCATATTTCACACACACCTTTTTATCTCTTTGCTTCCTTTTAGTTGTGACCATGGACAATGCTCCTTATCGGGTAATTTGCTAATAAAACGATTAATTCCCATGACTTTCATTACCGAGGTACATCAAGATAAATGGTTTCTGTTCTCGACACAGAACAGCTTGGTTTAAATATAGCACTGGGTGACTGACAATGGGAGAAGTAACGTGACAATTGTAGACCCTTAAAATGATTTGTCACTACCCAGAACCTACTATTTATACATAAATCAGTGTTTTACACATTACATTGCTGCAACGTTTCCTGATCCCAAGAGAATTACAGAATGTGAACGCCATAACTTGCACACCGCACCTAATATAATCCAAATGTTGTTCATTTACATCATTGGTTACCAAACAGTCCTCAAGGAACACCGATGGACAAAGATTAAGGCATTTCCTAATTTTGTTCCTTTACGAATACTGATAAAAACTGGACCAGTCAGGTGATTTGAAGACTGGGTTAGGAACTGTTTACATTGTACATTGGCAGATGCAATTTGCACCAGGAAAAATCAGTGAAGCTATAACTCCTTACCTTTCTGTTTCATTCCTTGCTCACTTCACATTCAAAACTTCCTACTGTCCCTTTTTGAGAGTCAATTTCCTCTATCTCACTTTTCTGTCCTAATAGCTACCTTTCACGTTATAATCTGCTTGCCAATACTGAAGTATCTATGAAATATCAGAGATTTAAGGAGATGTGGCATCCTTGTATGGTTTTCCTAGCCGCCCACAATCACCTCCCATATTAAAGCCCTCTGGTGTATCACCATATGAGGCATCTATGTTATGTTTGCACGTTACCATGTCCTTACAAATATATCTAGGTTTACCATCAGGGAATGAAAGCCCATACTGTGCTCAGGGGCCCGGTCTAGTGACCTTTACTGCTTTGAGATCTGGTTGGGTTGATAGAAATATATGTATCTGTGTTTGTTTTTTGGAAGTGTAAAAACTTAGCTAAGAAAGTGTATCTGTATTTGTGTGTGTATGGGATAGTGCAGTGTTTCCCAACCCAGTCCTCAAGGCACACCTACCAGTCCAGGATTTAAGGATTACCCAGTTTTGTCTAAGGTGTTTTTAGAAAAAAAAGAAAAAACACCTTAGACAAAACTGGGTAATCCTTAAATCCTGGACTGGTAGGTGTGCCTTGAGGACTGGGTTGGGAAACACTGGGATAGTGTATCTGTATGTGCTTATGTCTGGGAATGTGTATTTGTCTGTGTGTGTGTGTGTGCATCTTTGGGGTGTGTGTGCAGAGGTCACCACACAATGGTTTTATTTTCTGGATCCATGATTTCTGATATATTCCTTGTACTCATTCCCTTCCTTCCCAATAATTTAAATGGCCAAAGAAAGACACCTTCATTTTAGGGTGAGTTAGTAGGTACTGTTCTGAGAAATTCTAAGTGACTTACTAATTACAATTTATGCAACTAAAATGTAATTCACACCGAGAGCAAATTATCTTATTTACACAGACTGATTAAACACATTTATTATAGTTTAAAGACACATTACTGTGATTATTATTGCTGTGGAGCTCTGTTATGCACTCAGACATACCAATACACACCAACCACAATATGGAGCTCATAGAAAAGAGGAAAATAGGGATTTCGACTCAAAATAGGGACTGTCCCCCCTAACTAGGGACACTTGAAAGGTTGAATTACCTTTCCCATGATTTCTTCTTGCTATCTTGAAATCATGCATGGACTGTCAAATATTCATCTATATACAGTGAGTCCCATCACGTGCGCGTTACATTATCATACCAAGTTAAGTTACCTCCCCATGTGTTATATGTAAATTTGATACATTAGTTGGCATCTTCATGGAATTCCATAAGGCTGTGTCCTTTTCTTCAATAAAATAATGAAAAAAAAAAGCTATTGGTAAAGGTATAAATTGGTGAAAAATTGTCTTTTTTTTGTCATGAAATGTGTTTTTAAATTCACTACAATTCACACCAAGGTTTTATTTTTCAACAACAGTTTTGTTTGTTTTATTTCACCTTTCTGCATAAATGTAACCTACTAGACAGCTGACCATTATTATCTCTTTTCATTTACAGTAATAGTACCAATATTTGTCCAAATTACAGCTAGTTTACTGTGCAAACTGAGCTTTCCTTTGCCAGGCACAGAACATCTGTGCTTGTCACTACGAAGGGAAGGCTGCTGTTTGCATAGACATTTGTTGGCAAATATAACACCCTAAACAAGCCACTCACCTGCACTTAACACAACTGATACTAACGCTGCTGGCTCGAGCTGACGCCTCCTCGTCTTTAAGTTTTCATTAACAGGACATGAGTTCAATATGGCGCCAGTCTACTCACTCAATCAATTATGGCACATATTTAAATTTGTGGATCACAAACAAAGTGCGAAGATTATTAGTTCCTGGATGAGTGAAAGCATTCAGGTTGCAACAAAAGATAAAAAAAAAAAAAAAGATTGAATCCTTATTATCTAACTCTGTCACAAGTAATAAATCTATAAATAATAATACAGGATTTCCCAGACTCCGAGCTCCTCCATAGACTTTTTCAGATAAAGAATACGATGCCAAAATTCTCTTGTCCGGCCTAGAGGTGACGTAATCGCTCTGTTTAATTATTAGCCATTTTATATTTTATTTTTTTGTTTCTTTTGTTTGTAGTTTCAGCTAGTGAAAAAGTTATGCGTAAAAAAAACAAAAAATATCCTGAAATTAAAATAAAGTAAAAATAAAGCAAAGTAATACTTATTATTGTTATTGTCTATATTACCTCCGCATAGCCGTGTTTTCATGAGTAAAATGAAGCTTCAGCAGTTTAGTATTCTCCCCCCTCATTATTATTAGCATCGGGTGTGACTAGCGCCCCGCTGTTGTCTTACAGGCCCTCTCCTCATGGGATAGGGTGTGTCTATTGACTGGGAAGCAATGGGTGCCACGTTGTTAGTTTTTAATGTTTAGTAGATAGATGCCTTGGCAGGCATAGGCATAATAGAGGTTTTAATCCTCTTTTTTTTAGTAATATCGGCTCTCTATTGACCCCCATAGGCTTATTTTTATTTATTTTTTACAATTAGTTGTAGCAACTGGCTAGCAAGCGCTGGCCTGCCGTTACATAGTTAATCCTGAAGTGAAGCGTGAAATATGAGCGTCTGTTTGGCGACTCTGAGCTTCAATTTGTTTTATCACTTACCTGGAAATTATAGGAAGCAACTAAGTTTATTGTGCACTTTACCATTTATTTTACATACAGTATACACAGTTGCTCTTTACCATTTTACTATAAAGCTTTCAGAGGAATTCCCAATCCTATATGTACTTTTATAAAAAAAAAAAAATCTGTTTTTTTTTTTTTGAGCTTTAAACATGCCCCAACGCTGCGATTTTGTAGTCTAACCAAACAGATACATTTACTACTCTTAGATATATCTTATCTCTCTGAATCTGACATTGCTGATTGTCATATGATACTTGGCTTCATCCCAGCATTAGATCCCCACTGTGCTGTTTTATGGCAGAGTTTAGTAAGTGTTACCTTTCCTAGATATCAGTTAGCCCTCATCTGTCATCATGTGGAATTAAAGGGACACTCATACAACTACAACATTCTATACTTTTAAAATAGATAAGGGTATACACCCTAAATCCCACATAAAAAGGAGAAAGCCCTGCTGGATGTGCACATTCTTACACTGGTGTGGGCTTGTATTCTCAATCACCTCTGATAGGTCCCAATATAGTGTTCTATGAAGGAGTCAATGCTGTATTCAGGGCTATAGCTTAATTCACAAATAAAATAAATATTGTTGTCTGGAGTACATTGTGAGTTCATTTGTCATAAGGAGTCCGACCAAAGACCTAATGTACTGTTGGTAAAAGGAGAAAGGTTGCCCCATTTACCTTCTGTATTATTCCTACTCGTAGGGCTTAGAGGGAACCCTACCTTGGGTTTGCTGACCTTTTTTTAGTATTGGTTTCTCTACCGCTGTTTCCTTTGTTTTGTATTTTATCATTGTACTGTTGCATACTACTGAGGATGGACAATGTCTGGGTGGTGAATTGCATCCCCCGCTTGTGGGGTGCTTGATCCAAAGACTTGACGGATCTTACCAGGAACATTTATTGCTTCTTTTTACAGAGGAACATAGTTCTGAAAGCAAAATGCCTCTCAGGGATATCCAACCTGACGGTAGATTGATTCTTGAGACTCTAGAGGGATGCCAGCAACTGTATGCTGTACCGACAGGGTCCATTCACTCTGGACCTGTTTGCATACTGGACAAATCACCAAGTACATCATTACTTCAGCTGGTTTCCAGATCTGGAGAGCCTGGCAATGGACACTTTCATGCAGGAATGACCGGAAACGGGTGCTTACGAATTTCCCCCATTTGCAATGATTGCTCAAGTGATTCATCAGGTTTAGGTTCACCAGATATCCATTATACTGGTGACTGCACTCTTGCTTCTAGACCTTTTAGACTGGTCTTTTTCAGACCCCTGCCTCCTACCTACTGCCCCTTCATCCTCTAGTACTACAAGAGTGTCTCCATTTGGTTGCTCGGACTGTTTCAGGGATTCCTGGCTGGTCGAGTGTCACGGTTCTCACCGCAACATCCAGACTGCCAGACAAGGTCGCCCCAGAAGTGATGAGGGATTTGAACCTGGGTACTCTGCAGTGCTGGGGCTGCTGTTTTGCCTCTGAGCCACCATACAGCTCAGGAAATATTCAGAAGTCTACTCTTGCCTTGTATCCAGCACTGGGGGCTGGATGTTATCTGAGACTGCTCCTGTCACTCATGGTTTACCTTTGGCTGATCACTGATTAGCCAGGTATAAGACACTGCCTCTCCCTGAGGGCAGTGTCAGTTCATTGACTCTGGTTCTTGTATTGCTGTTTTGTGTTCCAGTGTTCTCCTGTTGATTCCTGACCTTGAATTGTTATTTCGTGTACCCTGACTTCTGGCATCCTCTGACCTCGGCTCTCTACTGGTTTATCCTGATTTCTGGCACCCACTGACCTTTGGCTTACCAACGACGATTCTCCTGTTTATGTCCGTATCTGCACTGCGACTTAGAGCATCATCCTGCACAGCCCCCGTGCACCGACTCACAGGCCAGGTGAATTCTTACCTGACCACCTTGGCCTGTGTTTACTTGCAAGGGTGAACACATATATCTGCGCAGCAGACTCCCATTCAGGTAAGCCCTGACATTGAGGCCATATCACTTGAGGCTAGAGATCTCCTCTGGGATTCCTGGGCACTGGGTACCCGACACCTCTACCATTCAGCCTGGAACTGTTGGGGTAGCTAGTTCCTGGAGAGCGGTACTGATCCTACTACTGCCCCTTCACATGCAATTATGAATTTCTTGTCCCATCTCTTTTCAGATGGCAAATCTTACTGAACAACCAATTTTTTTTAGATCTGCAATAGCAGCAGCACAAGTTCTGGTTCACAGGGTTTCAGTTGGCAAAGACCCAAACTGGTTTGTAGACTCAGACGTGGGATCGGTGTGGCATCTCCTTTTGGGATGTTTCGGTGGTGTTGCCGTTTTTACATACCTCTCTGGAGGGCCTTCTTTTTTCGATTGCACAACGGACTAAATCAAATCTTTCTGAAATATTTTATCTGTTTTTTCGTGTTTTCGCTGTAATGTAGACAGGAGTCATTACGGTCTTCTAGGTTGGGTCAACTTCTCATTTCGGTTTCGGTTACGACCCTGGCTCACTGGGTACATTAGTAATTTTCCCTCTTCTTTTATCAGAGCCTGTTTGGCTTTGTCTGCCTCTTTGTTGGGGGCGTGAGGGGGAGAGGGGGAAAGGGGGGGTGCATTGCATGATATTATGCTATCTGAAGATTGGTCTACTTTATGATGTAATTTTCAGCACTCACACCTCTCTCTCGTTGCTTATGCACCGTTAAAATCCAACATTTTTAATGCTGCAAAATATGAAGCCATCTGTCATGTGGTAAAATTGTAAATTATTCTAGCTTTTGTGAAGAAATAATCTAAAATGTAATAATGCTCTGGATTCTTTCACCGCAGAAGAGGAAGGCGCTAGTTCAGCCCTTTTCTTAATTGGTTGTTGACTTTACTGTTGTTTTGCAGCTATGGAGGTGCAGTAAAAAGAGAATGCAAAATCGTCGCCTCCTGCCGTTATTAAAATAAAGATTATTTCTACACGAAAACTAGAATAATCTTCAATTCACTTCTTGGAATATTTGTCCTACAACTTCCAAAAATGGTGGAAGCAAAACAATTAAAAGTTTGAATGTGAGTTAAGCAACCTAAAAATTGCCAGTTCGCTATATAAATCATTGTCTAGCGAGTGATCTAGAACAGCTCAATGAGATGTTGAAATGGAGTACAGTAGAACTGTTGCAATACCACATAAAACCACTTGGTGGTGCTGATGACCTTTTATATGTGTTTGTCTACACGCTATATAGTGATTTAGTGCAGCGCAGCTAACAGTGCATTGTGAAATTAATAAACTTTATTTATCACACTACCACCTAGATTATGTTTTCTCAGACACACAGTTGGTATGTCCATGAATAGTGTATCTCACAGAACAAGAGAATATTTGTATTTTGCAAGTTTGAAGGCAATGGGAAGCTAAGACGCTTATCACTTTTTGAAGGCATAGTGTAATTACTTTTTATTACTGTGTAGACAAAACGTTACATTTATCGTAGCTTCTTGTAACGCATACACAGAAGTAAATACTTATTTTCAGAGGAACTCCTGGCTTACGCAGGGAGCAGACAGGGCGCCACTCCTCTCATTGTACAACGCTACGGAATCTGATGGCGCTATATAAATATTAAAATAAGAAGAATGAGAAGAAGAGAAGACCATTACTAAATAGTTTAACTATTTACATTGGCTCCAGTGCTGTGTTGGTTAAGGTGCTTTGAGTGTTCCTTTAAATCCTCTTTGGCTGGAAGCACTGCTTATCCAACCAAACACCTTACGGATAATGAAGAGAAAATGCATGTTTACAAATGTTGACATAAAGTATAAGCTCCGAGCATCTAGAAAATGCGCATGATTGTTTTATTCAGAGAAGTGATGTTTCCAACAAAAAAGGACTTTTATACATACTGTATATATATATAAATGTAAGGTGGCCCCTGCAGAGCCGGGTGATAGCCAGTATGTATGTACTGTAAAATAATACAAAAGGAGCTCTGTTCTAGATAATTATATTTAAGTTTAAAATCTTACAGTGAGTAAAATCAAACAAACCAAGTTTAATATTGTTTTCATATCCCCTATGTTTCTCAAGTCTGAAGAATAAAATCAGTGTAGAAATCTCAACTTGCTTACCTCTATTCTGGAACTGAGTGCCGCCATCTTTACTGCTTGTCAATTATGGATGTGCATGCGCAAAAAATTTGATTCGGTACTTCCAAAATTCGGGACTTCGGCATTTCGGCACTTCGGCTCGGTTCGGCACTTCTGAAATTTGGGACTTCGGCAATTTGGCACTTTGGGAATTCTGGACTTCGGCAATTCCCTACCCTTACCCCTACCCCAAAACTAACCCCCAATCCCAACCCTACCCATAGCCCTACCCCTAAACTAACCCATAACTCCAACCTTAATCCTAACCCTATCCCTAACCCTACCCCTACCCCTAACCCTAACACTACCCATAAACTAACCCCAACCCTAGGGTTAGGGGTAGGGTTGGGTTAGGTTAGGGGTAGGGGTAGGATTAGGGGTAGGGTTCGGCACTTTGGCAATTCGGTCCGGCACTTCCGAAATTTGACACTACCGAAATTCAGAGATTCTGCAATTCGGACATTCGGAAGTGTCCGAATTGCCGAAATTCATCCGAATTTAAGTTCGGACCGAAATGAATTGCACATGTCTATTGTCAATCATTGTCATCATTATTGGATCTCCTATTGGTTCTCATCATTGCCCTTATACATTATGTGGCAATAAAACATTCTATGGGACTTCTTGGTGTGTGTCACAATAACTTTATGATAAAACCTTTCACCGATTTCACTTACTGATTATCCATAATTTCTCTTCACTTTACCAATGGTAGCTCCACTACATCAATCATTATCAAACTATGGATCTCAATATTAATATTAAAGGGGCGCTGTAGGCACTTTAATAATATCGAAGTGCCTGGAGTCTCCTGGTGCCATTTTCTGTTCACTGTTAAATTGTTTCTAATGGTTTAATGCTAAATGAAAGTCTCCAGCAACTCATCCCCTCTGTGCTGCCTGGTCTAATGAGGAAGCATTAATCTGGGCAGCAATGGGTGGCGGTGATTAGCTATGAGTTTCAGCTGACTGCTTTCAGCCTATCTCAGTATCTATTTATGGTATGACATAGTGGCCCCATACAACCAGTGGCAGCCGGAGAGTGGGGTGCCAGGGACGCTTACGCAGAGTTGACCTGCTTGAAAATGCAAGGGATTCCATACACTATAACCAATTCAATGAAATAAATAATAATAAAGTATTTAACCAGGAAAGGTACATTCTGATTACTCTGGTTTCCAGGTACGTCCTGGGAATGTTACTTTTGCCCAACATCCAGGGGATGTTACTATGACATGTTTACAGTGCCTAAAGTGAACCTTTAATATTATACCACTCCTAACTGTCCTAACATCTTAGCATTTTTTCATATGTGTATTCATTTTTTCCTTTTCCTTTTGACTTACCGTATATACTCGAGTATAAGCCGACCCGAATATAAGCCGAGGCCCCTAATTTTACCCCAAAAAACTGGGAAAACTTATTGACTCGAGTATAAGACTAGGGTGGGAAATGCAGCAGCTACTGGTAAATTTCTAAATAAAATTAGATCCTAAAAAAATTATATTAATTGAATATTTATTTACAGTGTGTGTATATAATGAATGCAGTGTGTGCGTATGAGTGCAGTGCGTGTATGAGTGCAGTGCGTGTATGAGTGCAGTGCGTGTATGAGTGCAGTGCGTGTGTGTATGAGTGCAGTGTGTGTGCGTATATATTAATTGAATATTTATTTCCAGTGTGTGTATATAATGAATGCAGTGTGTGTGTATGAGTGCAGTGTGTGTGAGTGCAGTGTGTGTGAGTGCAGTGTGTGTATGAATGCAGTGTGTGTATGAATGCAGTGTGTGTGAGTGCAGTGTGTATGAGTGCAGTGTGTGTGAGTGCAGTGTGTGTGAGTGCAGTGTGTGTGAATGCAGTGTGTGTATGAATGCAGTGTGTGTATGAATGCAGTGTGTGTGAGTGCAGTGTGTGTGAGTGCAGTGTGTGTATATGAATGAAGTGTGAGTGTGTGTGATGCAGTGTGTGTTTGTGTATGTGTTGGTGGGGGTGGGCATTTAATATATTATTAATTATTATTTTTAAAAAAAAAAATTATATTATTATTTTTTTTATATTATTTATTATTTAATTATTATTTGTTTAATTTTTTTTATATTATTTTTTTTTTTGTATTATTATTATTATTATTTTTTTAATTATATTTTTTTTTCGTCCCCCCTCCCTGCTTGATACATAGCAGGGAGGGGGGCTCCTTCCCTGGTGGTCCAGTGTCATTGGTAGTTCAGTGGGGGGAGAGGGGGGCTGGCAGAGCTGTACTTACCTTTCCTGCAGCTCCCTCCTCCTCCGCGCGGTCTGTGCAGCTCCCTCTGTCAGCTCCCAGTGTAAGTCTCGCGAGAGCCGCGGCTCTCGCGAGACTTACACTGGGAGCTGACCAAGGTGCTGAACGGACGGCGCGGAGGAGGAGGGAGCTGACAGGAGCTGCAGGAAAGGTAAGTACAGCTCTGCCAGCCCCCCTCTCCCCCCTGTCTGTATTATGGCAATGCAAATTGCCATAATACAGACTATGACTCGAGTATAAGCCGAGTTGGGGTTTTTCAGCACAAAAAATGGGCTGAAAAACTCGGCTTATACTCGAGTATATACGGTAATTCTATTTTGCTAAGTCGTCGGAACACTGTAAACGTGTTGCTGTTGTCATAGCAAAGCTACAAAGACATTATAAACTTGTTAGTGAAGCAACATTAACTTTACTAGGGCACTATAAGTTTGGTGTTGGTGCCATAGCAAGTCTGGCAGGACTTTCTAAATGTTTCCTTTAAATGTACTAAATAATAGTGGTTTTGTTTTTGTTTTTTTTAATTCTTTATTTTGCTACCAGACAAGGCTAACAATGCCAAGACAGCATTGTGAAGCAAAGAAACTCAAACATATTAAATCATTGGCATGTATATCAAGAGCACATTTTGTAATAATGAAATATGCGGGACAAGGATGATGCTGCGTGTGCGACTGAGAAAGCAGTTAGAGCATGTTGCTAAACATTATCATATAATTAGGACATCTCTAAGATAGCTATGGAGTTGAGATGCGCACACCGCAGAAAATATACCACTGGGATTTGTCATCATATTAATACTAAAGCGTTATAAACCTCATGTATGTGAAAATAAAATAAAAGACAACAGGTCAAATTTTAACAAAAATATAGATCAGGTTACTGTGATCATACAGTTCTGCCCATAGACTAGGCAGGATGATAAGCATGAAGTAGAAGGGATTGTCCATGACAGTCAGTCTATGCCACTGGCAGGCCAGAGTAGATAGGATAGTGTAGTGTTGCTGGGGCCCTTATATCTGGCCCAGGCATTCTCACAGTAAAGCAGGTTGGTCTTGTGGAAATCATTTCGACCCTTCGTCGGTGCTTGTATCCGCCAAATAGTGCCACACCAAAGTCATGGGACAGGGGCCTCCGGAGAAGGTGAGCTGCCTGTGGAAGGAGTGTGTTGTTGTTTTTAATGTTACAACTGGCAACAACAAGACAATATTTCTAATGAGTAACTGTATACCCTAATGTGGTGCGTGAACAAAAAGCAATTGCAAGTGTTGGGTGGATGAAAAGGAAGAAGCAGGAAGGATAGGTAGCTAGGGGAGAAAGCTCTGAGGTGTGTCGCTAATTGTTGCCAGAATGAGATATCTGGTATCGTTGGGGAATAGACCGAGCAGAAAGCATATTCCATATTACCTATTTTCCCCACCATAGTTAGATATCTGCCTTGGGGGTCTCTAGTGCATGTGACGTCCACCAGGGGGAAAGTGGATATTAGAAAAATTGCTACCCCCTTTTGCATCTGGTGAGTTAGTGATGAAACTCTGCTTGGTGAGGGGGAAAGAGTGTTTATTTTTGAAATGTGTTTCTTGGATTAGGAGGATGTCTATGTGTTGTCTGTGAGCCCATCTAACAGACCATGTCTCCTATTGGGTGCATTCAATCCTTTGGCGTTAACTGAAACATGGTGATAGTATCCGGGCTGCTGAAGTGCTGCGCCTCTTGAATTGACCCCGGAGGTGGGTGAGGGGCCGTGCGACAACAGGGAGAGGGAAAGAAGGGAAGGAAGAAGAAGGAGGGTTAAGAAGAGCGAAGATGGGGGGGAGTAAGAGTAGGTAGGGAAAGCGAAAAGGAAGATTGGAAAGAAGTAGTCTACTGGGCTTAACTCTGGCCCAGTAGTTTGTAGGGTAGAGTGCCTGACCGCTCCTCAGGTTGTGTGGGTGGGGTGTGTGGTGTGTATTAGGTAGTAGTGGCGGGCAGTCAGAGTCGCTGGCAGGTTTATAGCTTCTGTCTCGCTATCCACAAGAGATGGGGTCGAAGGTCATCATGTTGCTACAAGTCCACCTCCTGGCGTCATCCTGCCTCGTCCCCCCCGGGTGTCAAGGAAAGGAAGCCGGGGGAGGCCCAGAGAGGTCTGTCAATCTCTGTGCTGGTGTCGTTCACGCCCAGGACTCAGGGGTTGTGGGACATGTTAGTTGTGCTGTCGGGCCTCAGAATTGGTGCAGTGGACCGTGGCTAGTGCTGCCCCTGTGGTTGGAGGGGAGATGTAAGCCCGAGCATTGTTGCTAGCCACTCCACATGGTCACTTTGTTACAACATTATCGCATTGACATAAAGAATAGATGTATATTGGCAACAGAATATTAAATAGTCAGGCTAATAAAACACATCATAACTAAAAAACATTAGAAGTATTTATGACCTCCGGAAGTTATGTACGCTACTTGTCCTCGGGTCCTCAGGAATGGGGTTGTTTTGTGTTCCCCTTTCGGGGCTGGGGGTGAGATGCTACTGGAGGGGGGAGATTCTGCTGGTAATGGGCTATGTCCCGGCCACCGGTTCAGTTTAGGGGACTTCGGGTTGAGGCTGAAAAGTGATGCACACTTGCCATGGAAGGTGGGGTTGCTCTGAAAGGTGGGGTTGCTTGCTTCTGTAAGAATAGGCAAGTCTTCCCTGACGGATGGGCGAACATGCCAGTATACCAATACGCCAGTAAGCCAATGTTTTGACGTCTGCTCCATGGGAGTTTGAGGGGTTGACAATGGTGGGGGGGGGGATTTCGGAATACAGGTAGGTCCCTTGGGTTGGAGGTTATTGCTTCCACAGTCTCTCGGCAGATGCCATACTATGGGGAAGGGGACTGCACTCACATGGGGGAAAACATTTGCCAGGAACTCCCCCCCTTGGGGAACGGACCGATATTATGGCCTTGTGGGTTGACGGCCTATTACCCTTATGGTTGGCTAAGTGGGCCACCCCTAATTGCATAACAGAAGTTTGGCTATGTGGAAATGCGGTAGCAATATTTATCACAAGTTAAGCAAACTACCTGAGCAAAAAACAAAGCTGAACATAAAACCTAAAACGTTACTTGCTAGGAAATTAAAATCCAGTGTCTTATCTGTTTCATGTTTTTTCTACGGGGTCCACCAGTGGCCTATTGCTCAGCACATATCCAATTAGTTAGGTCGGCAGTCCATTTAAACGGGTGAACCTGCATTGTGAAGGGTGCCGTTTGTGTATTCGGCCACGGTGGAGTACTGTCCGTCCTGCCCGCTTGTGTGGCCTGATTGCTCCGGTTAGTCCCGTGAGGCTAGGTCTGTTTTTTTTGGTGGCGCTGGTCCTCTTTGGGCTGCTGAGTCCCCCCGCCGGGGTGAAGATGACCCTGGAGCCCTGCCGGAGGGTCTGTCCGCTGTCAGGTTGAGTCGAGGTAGGCCCAGCTGCTCCGCAAATCCTCCGGCCTCCTCAATGTTGTGAAGCGTGATGGTGTGATTATTCCTGCACACCATTAACTTAAACCGGTGTCCCCATGAATAGCGAATTTGTCTCCTTGCCAGTTCCTGTGTGAGAGGTCTTAGTTCATCCTGTTCTTTTAAATTCTATTTACTCGTTGCATTTTCTTATTATTTCTTTAATCTGGGGATTTTAAAAAAAAAAAAAAAGAAGGGAGGGAGGGAGGCGGAGGCGCTCTGACCGCTCGCACATCTTGTAAGCTCTGCACAGAAAAGCTTTAATATAGCCGTAAAATACCGACTGCACTGCGGAAATCATCCAGCAGACATACCCCTGAGACGGTAAGTAATCGCTGTAATTCAATCTGTTATCTTTCTGACCGAAATCGGCAGCTCACGCAGGAGATGGACTCGCATCCTACATGAGGGCCTACTTACAGCAAGCATTGCTCACTACCTCAGAAGGACACATCTAAGCTCAGAAACATCTTTACAGAGAGCCTTGAGATCAAGTTCTTGTCTTGGACCCTGGGACTTGTGAGCACAGTGCTCTGGGCTGTGTGGGGTGCAGATCCACGGGACTTAAGTCCTCCTGATTACCGGGGCAGCTTCCATCAAGTACAGGGAGCAGGCTGAGTCACATGCCCCCTTTTTATTGTCCAAAGACTGAGTGCTTCACCCTCTAACTGGGCATATATATCAGAAGTTCGTTTTTTCTTTATTTTAACTGCTCTCCCCTACGAGTCACGAAGGGAAACCATGGTTCAGTTATTGTTATTTTAATTTGTCTTTTTAATACGGTCTTAATTACCACAGAATAAAGGTTGAAAATGTATACTGCCACAGAGGGGGCACAAGAGTACCCAATCAATCATCCCTGTTAGCAGTGGTTCCCCCTAAAGCTTAAAAAATAGAATAATGGTGAGAGCACTCAATACATGCAGATACAATATTTTACCAGAGCTTGTTTAGTTGGGATATCTAAAATAACAAAACATAAAACACAAAAACATAGGGTAATACTGTTTTAAAATTGTGCAAATGTTGTATGTGACTTTTTAAACTCACATATTGCTGAGTCACTTAGTAAGCTGACTCAGACTTAGGGCTTATATGGAGATGAAAATTTTCAACTCTGGACGTCCTGTGTCGATCTCAATGTATCCGCGCTGGAAGCACTCTTTTAAAACACTCCAGAAGGCAGGATCCAATGCAATCTAGCTTTATTATTTTAAAATACCACATAAAAATATGGCTTGTAATAAATACAGGTAAAATGTCCTTAAAGAATATGGACCACGACGCGTTTCGGCACTCACGGCACTTTCTCAAGTGGTCTAGTTTTTTCATCTCCAAAATTCTTCCTTATATCTTCAAAATTTTGGCGCCCTTTCTTCCGGCGTCCTCTGTTTCTTCCGCTTTCGTCATCATTCGGCGTCTGCCGATTACGTTACGTCATGACGTCTGGCACTTACGTCATTGCTTATCGTCCAAACGGCTCCCTGCTTCATGACGTCTTTCGGGCGCCGAAACCGGAAGTATTACCGGCGCCATCTTGAAAAGTCCATTTTCATAAAATATGCCAGTCTTTTACACATTTTTCATTTATAACAATTATATATATTATGTATATTTGTCAATGAAGGAGCGATAACAACATTAGGCAAATAATCAAAACTAACACAGTAAAATAATTATAAGAAGAGGTACTTGTAACCTATTAAAAAGAGAGGAAATTGTGTCATTAAAAATATATATATAATACAGAATCTATATAATAAAATAATTACTAAAAAATCCCATTTTCTTTTCTTTTTTCTTAAAACATCCTTTAAAAAAGAACTATTATTACAAAAAAATCCCTTAGAAGATATAAAGAAAACATTTAGTATTTTTATAAATCAAGGATTAGAACTAGGGTTAAATAAAAAAAAATACGATTTTATAAATGTAAATTATGGCATATTGGGAGAAATCTGAAATTTTCTCAAAGCCAGAGCTCGGGACAAGTCTGGTCCTCTACAAGAGATACATAGATGACATCTTTTTAATATGGAGGGGTACACAAGAATCCCTAAATAGCTTTTTAGATAACTTGAATAAAAACAATTGGAATATTAATCTAACTTGGGAAATTAGCACTCAGATTGTTAATTTTCTAGATTTAAGTATCTATATAGAAGAAAACAGGATAAAGAGCAAAACCTTTTTTAAGACTGTAGATGTCAATAGTTTTATTAATCTAAAAAGTTGCCATTTTAGACCCTGGTTGATTAATATACCAAAGGGACAATTTTGAAGAATAAAATGTAACTGTACAGAGCATGAACAATATGAAGAACAAACAAAAGTGTTACCGTAATTAATCAATTAGTAGAAAAAGGGTATAATCAAGATTCCTTAACTAATATAAAGAATGAAGTAGGACACGAGTTAAGAGAAAATATTTTGAAATATAGGACAAAAGAACAAAAAGAAAATAATAAGATTGTACCGGTTATTTTTAATTATAGCTCCCATAGTAACCAGTTGCAAAAAATTATGAAGAAGAATTGGCACATTTTAGAACAAGATGAGGATATACATTAATATTTGGGAACACAACCTAAAGTGATTTTTAGAGGGGCAAAAAATATCAAACAAATTTTAACCTCAAGTTTTTTAGACAAAGAAAAAAAAACTCTCAAATTGTATCTATGTTTAAGAAAGAAAAAGGCTTTTATTACTGTGGAACCCTGTGTACCCTAAGAAAAAATAAGAATAAAAATGTCACTAACTTTATTTCTTTTCAGAATAAAAAAGCACACGAGATAAAATCCTTTATGCAATTCGAAGAATGTGGTCTATATGATAGTTTGTCCCTGTGGTCTACAGTACATCGGGAAGACATCTAGAACATTGAAGATAAGAATCAGGGAACACATTTATAATATAAATAGAAAATTTACCCTGCACAATGCTTCCAAACATTTTTTGGAAGTACACGGAGGAAACACTAGTGGAATTGAATTTATAGGAATAGAGGCTGTGAAAACTCATTGGAGAGGGGGTGATATAGATAGCCTCCTCAGTAAAAGTGAGATGAAGTGGATTTTTAATATGGAATCATTGTCCCCTTATGGCCTAAATATAGACTTTGAGATAAATTCATATATATAGTCTTATGAGATTTTATTGGTATCTTGATTTGTAAAATATTTTAAAGGATGTTTTAAGAAAAAAGAAAAGAAAATGGGATTTTTTAGTAATTATTTTATTATATAGATTCTGTATTATATATATTTTTTAATGACACAATTTCCTCTCTTTTTAATAGGTTACAAGTACCTCTTCTTATAATTATTTTACTGTGTTAGTTTTGATTATTTGCCAAATGTTATCTCTCCTTCATTGACAAATATACATAATATATATAATTGTTATAAATGAAAAATGTGTAAAAGACTGGCATATTTTATGAAAATGGACTTTTCAAGATGGCGCCGGTAATACTTCCGGTTTCGGCGCCCGAAAGACGTCATGACGCAGGGGGCCGTTTGGACGATAAGCAATGATGTAAGTGCCAGACGTCATGACGTAACGTAATCGGCAGACGCCGAATGATGACGAAAGCGGAAGAAACAGAGGACGCCGGAAGAAAGGGCGCCAAAATTTTGAAGATATAAGGAAGAATTTTGGAGATGAAAAAACTAGACCACTTGAGAAAGGCTGTGAGTGCCGAAACGCGCCGTGGTCTATATTCTTTAAGGACATTTTACCTGTATTTATTACAAGCCATATTTTTATGTGGTATTTTAAAATAATAAAGCTAGATTGCCTTCTGGAGTGTTTTAAAAGAGTGCTTCCAGCGCGGATCCATTGAGATCGACACAGGACGTCCAGAGTTGAAAATTTTCATCTCCATATAAGCCCTAAGTCTGAGTCAGCTTGCTAAGAGACTCAGCAATATGTGAGTTTAACCAGTCACATACAACATTTGCACAATTTTAAAACAGTATTACCCTATGTTTTTGTGTTTTATGTTTTGTTATTTTAGATATCCCAACTAAACAAGCTCTGGTAAAATATTGTATCTGCATGTATTGAGTGCTCTCACCATTATTCTATTTTTTTGCACTATATTGATTTTTGGTGTGCTGGAGTGGTTCACACTAGGTGATAGTAGCACCAAATTTATACCTTGTTTTCCAAATAACCTTTATTTGTATATCCCCCTAAAGCTTGTTGGCAAGCCATTCATGGCCTATACTGCACTACATGCCATATGTTCGCTGAGATGACACTATGTCCCATCTGAGCCAGTGAGCACACCCCTGCACACAATATTCAATAAACTTTTCCTTATTTGTTATCCCCATGTCTGGCAGTCCTATTTGACTGCAAGCTTACAATAACGGCTACAATAACGGCTAGGCATGTGTGTTTAGCTTTTTATTCAGGATGTGTTTCTTCTGTTATTATCCTTGTTACCAAAAAAAAAAAAAAGTGCAGCTTATCATGATTATTCATGTATAATAACTCTTGCAATTTTCTCTCAGGTAATATGTAATTGCTACAATGTGTATTGCTCTCTGCACTGAAAAAATAAAGAATGTCGAAAAAAACACGAAAAACGGGAACGTCAATGTTTACAATGCAGTGATTAAGTGCCTCTAGCGGCTGTCACTTTGACAGCCACAAGAGGCACTTCCTCTAAAATAGCAGAGTAAAACTCGGCAATGGTTTCCTAGAGACCAGCGTTTTGCCGCGCGTGCATTTTAGACTCCCAATGTTTTCCTTTGGGAAAGCTCTGGATTGGAGACTGGAGCTACACGGGGAAAAAAAAAGGTAAGTGCATATACCTTTGGGCCAGGGGTTGGGGCATCTAAACTGCTAACAGGGCACTGTAACGTTAGGAATACACATTTGAATCTTTTACGCTATGGTGTTCCTTCAGTTGAATATTTCAGCAAATTCTATTTTATGTTAAATTGGAAAAAAATAAATGTAAAAGTGAATTTAAAGTGAATTTTGAATTTAAGGCCAAAATACCCAACCTTAAAAAAAATTCTCTAAGTGCTATGCTATCAATTTGGCTACTCTGGCCTTAAATTTGAAATTCACTTTGAATTCTCACTTTGGTAAATAGCCCTGACGCTGAAAACAATTACTCATTTGTCTTCAGGAAAGCTTTTTTTTTAGTTAATGCAACAAGACGCTGAGTAATTGGGACAAATCACTGATCTTTCATTTCCTGATATAGACTCCGTTTATTAAGAGACAAAATAATTCCATTCTGTGTCGAAGCCCCGAGCTTGGCTTGTAAATGGCCTATTAGAAAATGCTAATACATTTATGGATGATATTAAGCTCGAGACACTAAGATCATCACATCCCTGTGAACGTAACCATATAATTATCCCATTTACATTATGCACTGAAATATATTTACAAGGTTTTATTATGTGTATTAATGGTACTTTATTCCTGGTGGCAGGCATTTGAAGTCAATCATAATGTAGACACAATAATTAACAGACATTACAGCAAATCAGCACTATGCTACACTTAGATGCCCACCAAGTTGTACGTTATGCTTGCCAATATCACGTATCTTGTATTATGATAATTTAGTGGCACAGAAATAGCTTGTTGATGTAATTGCTGTAACCACGCAAACATCGACTATTAGCATATAGATTAGTAACTTCATTTTTCCTTGTTGGTGTTGATATATTATCTGTGTTATTCATTCCACTTAAGCTTGCACTTCATCTCCATTATCTCAATTTCCTGATTTATTGTTGCATCAGATTGTATTAATTAGTATATTTAGAGCGGAGCGTTGAATCTCTCTGTACAGCTACACGCTGGAGCTGTGATGTAAAGTAATTAGCTTGGTTTAGAATAAAGGCAAATTGTGTTAGCTTTCCAAATGAGATATTTGCCCACCTCACAGCTAATTTTTGCTTTTATTTTAGTCATCACAGTTACCAATAAATTATCAGCACAAACGATAGATGTAAGATAACTAACAGAGTTTTGCTATAAATTGTGAATTATAAGGAGTTGAAAGCCAATTGAAAGTTAATTTTATATTTTAGTATTCCACTCAGGTCTGGCACCATTATAGCGCCAACTTTGCTGAGCCCCCTAGCAGCTGCACAGATGGTGGAAGATCCATAGATCTTTCTGTGTGGGCAGTGGCGTACACACAACCCATGGGGCCTCGGTGCGAAAACTGATCCGTGGCCCCCCCCCCCCGCGCTTACTCTGCGCGGGCTGGGGCCGCAACACATGGCGGCGGGCACCTGGTCGCAGGGCTGCGACCCGTGCGACCGTGGTATGTACGCCAGTGCATGCATAAACACATACACTTAAAGAACCACTACAGACACCCAGATCACATCAGCTCAATGAAGTGGTCTGGGTGCCAGGTCTCTCTAGTTTTAACCCTGCAGCTGAAAACATAGCAGTTTCAGAGAAACTGCTATGTTTCACTGAGGGTTAATCCAGCCTCTAGTGGCTGTCTCATTGACAGCCGCTAGAGGATTTTCTGCGATTCTCACTGTGAAAATCACAGTGAGAAGACGCTGAACGTCCATAGGAAAGCATTGAGTAATGCTTTCCTATGGGCGGTTTGAATGCGCGCGTGGCTCTTGCCACGCATGTGCATTCGGAGCTGAGAGGCGGTTCGGGACGGAGAGATCCCCAGTGCCAAGGGAACCCGGCGCTGGAGAAAGGTAAGTGCTTTAGACACACACACACACACACTCTCATGAACAGACGCACACATTTACTGACAGACACACACTCAGTGACAGACGCACACAAACATACTCAGTAACAGACACACACATACTAACACACACTCTAACACACACACTCACTCACTAACACACACACACTCACTCACTAACACACACACACACACACACACACTAACACACACACTAACACACACACTAACACTAACACACACTAACACACACTCACTAACGCACTCACACTCACACTAACACACTCACTAACACTAACACACTCACTAACACACTCACTAACACTAACACACTCACACTAACACACTCACTAACACTCACTAACACACTCACACACTCACACTAACACACTCACACTAACACACTCACTTACACTAACGCACTCACTTACACTAACGCACTCACTAACACACTCACACTAACACACTCACTAACACTCACTAACACAATCACTCACACTAACACACTCACTAACACTAACACACTCACACTAACACAATCACTCACACACTCACTCACACACTCACTAACGCACTCACACACACACACACACACACACACTAACACACTAACTAACACACTAACACACTCACTAACACACTAACACACTCACTCACACTAACTCACACTAACACACTCACTAACACACTAACACACTCACACGTTTTTTTTTTTTTTTTTTATTTAATCCCCCCAGCCTCCTTACCTGTGGGAGAGCTGAGGGGATTCCCTGGGGTCCAGTGGTGTTGCTGACCAGGCTGTCACCTGGCTGGCGGGCACGCGAGGGAGCACTGTCCCCTGGGTGCTCCCTCTTCAGCTCCCTCGCGCGCCGCACTGATACCGGAGCCGGAACATGACGTCATCTTCCGGCTCCGGCATCAGTACGCGGCGCGCGAGGGAGCTGAAGAGGGAGCACTCAGGGGACAGTGCTCCCTCGCGTGCCCGCCAGCCGGGTGACAGCAGGGCCAGCCTGGGGGGGCCCGGAGGTGGCCAGCTCCTGGCCCCCCAGCAGAAGAGGCTGGCCCTGTGGGTACATACCTGGGTTGCAGGGCGGCCGGGCCCCCTGGTGGGCTGGGCCCGGTCGCAGCCGCGACCCCTGCGACCCCGGTATGTACGCCACTGTGTGTGGGCCTGCACTGCTCACACAACAGGTGTGCACCTGGGTGCGGAAAGCTGACTATGTATGCTCCATCCATGTCATAGACCTCGAACAGGGAGGCCCACTGGACTGTCAGGGATTAAAAAACTTGTGAAAGGAAAACCATTACTGCAGCCCTACACTGATCTGGCCTTCATGCAAGCTGGTCAGAAGGAGGTCACTAGTCATTTGAAGTCACATGAAAACTACTTGTGAGAAACAAGATTATCTGGTCAAATGAAATGAACATTGAACATGTCTGGAGGAAACCCCGCACCGCTGATCAGCACCTCAGCGAAATACCATCCCAACGGTGAAGCATCTTGGTGGTCATGCTTTGGGGTTGTTTTTTTGAGGGACTAGGAGGGGGAGACCAGCCATTGTTGAGGGAAAGCTGAAAGTAGTAAAATACAGAGATATCCCTAAAGCGGTTATGTCGCCTTCTGGGGTCTTTGCATAATTTGCTGGTGGTAACTTCACCACTTTGTGTCTGGTGGCCAGAAGATGAAGGGAAAGGTAAGTTTTGCTTACTTGAAACTGTTTCTCATGGCCGTCAGCATCCTGTGTGTAATCTTTAGCTCCTAGCTCTTCATGTGCCAGGAGCTGACGTCCGTGCTGTACTCTCACGCATGTCCATAGGTCTTGTCTCACAATGAGCGAGATAATGCCTTTTTCCACAGCTGTCAATAGCGATGGCTCAGGGAAGTGCCAAAATAGCTCCGCCTTTAATCAAGCTTTGTCAAGAGGAGGAAAAATACATAAGTAGCCCACAAAAAAGAGTTGGTCAGGACCAGGTCCTGATATGATTCACACCTATTAGATAAAGAAACTAACAACACTGCATGAATGCCTAGCAGCACAAATGAAATAGCTACTAGCAAGAGGCTTTGACCCTGGCTGGCTAACACAAGGCAGAGCAAGAATGGTCATGAAGGACCTTCACAAGGCAGGGCCAGATTAAGAGCCCAGTGCGTCTGGTGCTGACATTTATGAGGGGACTAAGTACAGAATCTTATCAACCAAAAACACTAAAACAGTCATACCTCTCAAGCGTTATGTATCTGGTGGGGATGTTGCCAGAAGGAAACTCATAGGATGCAGCTATAAGAAAACCCAGATTCTCTTAAAATATTCTAATCTCTCTCTAATTCATGTTTTCATCTTTCAAGTAAATCCATAACCCCTAACAGCAGTGTCCAGTGAAGCCTGAAGTCAATGGGCGGGGTAAAAGAGTGGGCCACTGATGTGGATCATGTAACGAGGACTTCTGAAAGGGAAAATGACCAAAAAGGAGGCGCGTCTGCTCAAAGAATTGGAAGGCTAGCCTGCCAATCATGCATTCTGGCCAACAGCATCCTGAGCTTGGTATAAATGCGTCTAATGATACGCTAGCTCCATGTTTTCGAAGGACTGTCCCCGAGCACTCACATGTCCACTTGTCTCCTTACCTTCTTACTAGCAGGCAGAAGCTTCTGGTATAACGTCTAAGACAGAGAAAAGGTGGATGTAGTGAGTTTAGAAGAAAGGGAATATGCCACAGTGTTAGAGAGACCAAAGCCAGCATTACCTTAACTAATTTTATTTCAGCTAGTCCACACAAGTTTTGTTTACATAAATCCATACTTAAGCAAGAGTATGTAAAGAGTAGTTAGGGTTGCCACCTTTCTTGGATAAAAATACAGGCCTTACTAATTTGCATAACTAATTATGTATGCATGACATCACATGATTTAAATCACAAGGAGTGACATAACAGAAAATTCTGTAAAATTACCAAAAAACTACTTACAGTTTGATTCTGCTGTATAGATGGATTGCTCCCAGTGTCTGTCACCCAGTGTCTCCATGTCACCCAGTGTCCCCTAGTGTCTGTGTCCCCGTGTCAGTAGGGGACACTGTAAGACATGTCGACACTGACACTTGAGGACACTGGGAGACTTGGGGACACTGAGACTATGTATCACAGTGTCCCTATGTATCACAGTGTCTCAGTCAGCGGCGTACATACCGCGGTAGCAGGGGTTGCAGCTGCGACCGGACCCATCACTCCAGGCCCTGTGGATCAATGCGACCGGGTACCCACCACCATCTTTTGCGGCCCTGGCCCGGACGGCAAACCACCGGGGCCGCTGTCCAAGGGGTCCATGGATGTGCATTGTCAGGAGGCCCGGTAGCGCTGTTAAAGCGCCCAGCGCTGATCGGGCCCCCTGTGATGAGATCACTGCTGGGAGGAAGTGACTGCACGTCACTCCTCCCAGCAGACAGAGAGCCCGCGCGGGAGGAAGGAGGAGGGAGTCAGAGTGGGAACTCTGACTCTCATCAACCTGATCCACCACCGGACCCCAGGGAATGTCACCCTCCTGCACCTAAAAGGTGTGTGTGTGTTTGTTTGTATGTGTCTGTGTGTATGTGTCTTTGTATGTATGTCTTGTGTGTGTGTGTGTGTGAGTGTGTCTGTCTGTATGTATGTGCATATGTGTCTTTGTATGTATGTGTGTCTTGTGTGTGTCTGTCTGTGTGTATGTGTCTTTGTATGTATGTGTGTCTTGTGTGTGTATGTGTGTATGTGTTTTTGTATGTATGTGTGTCTTATGTATGTGTCTTTGTGTGTATGTATGTATGTATGTGTGTGTCTGTATGTATGTGTCTGTGTGTCTGTCTGTATGTATGTATGTATGTATGTGTGTCTTGTGTGTGTGTGTGTCTGTCTGTGTGTATGTGTGCCTGTCTGTGTGTCTGTATCTATGTATGTGTGTCTGTCTGTTTGTATGTAGGTGTCTTTGTATGTGTGTGTGCCTGTCTATGCCTGTGTGTGTGTGTGTCGGTCTGTATGTATGTATGTGTCTGTGTGTGTCGGTCCGTGTGTCTGTCTGTCTGTATGTATGTATGTATGTGTGCCTGTCTGTATGTGTCTATGTGTGTGTATGTATGTGTGTCTGTATGTATGCCACTGGTCTCAGCACATCATGTCTCCCAGTGTCCCCATGTCTCTGTGTCCCCATGTTGCCCAGTGTCCCCTAGTGTCTGTGTCCCCATGTCTTCCAGTGTCCCCATGTCACTAGGGGACACTGAGAGACATGGGGACACCGGGATACATGCGAACACTGGGATACATGGGGACACAGACACTTGGAGATGTGGGGACACTGAGACACTAGGAGACATGGGCACACAGACACTAGGGACACTGGGAGACATGGGAACACTGAGACACTAGGGACACTAGCTGGGAGACATGGGGACACTGAGACACTTAGGGACATTGTGTCCGTAGTGTCCCAGTGTCCCCATGTCTCCCAGTGTCCACATGTCTCAGTGTCCCCATGTGTGTCTGTTTCCCCATGTCTCAGTGTCCCCATGTGTGTCATTGTCTCCAAGTGTCTGTGTCCCCATGTCTTCCAGCGTCCCCTAGTGTCTCAATGTCCCCAAGGGTCCCCATGTGTGTCTGTGTCCTCAAGTGTTTGTGTCCCCATGTCTTGTAACTTCCTATCCCTGCCTCTCACCACACACAGAGCGACCCCTACTGGCCGGTGCTGGTATTGCAGAGTAATCTCTGTTTATACTGAGAAGCATTACCGGCATTTGTATTGCCGTTTTAACTGCAATATCGGCACCGGCAAGGCAGCCTCAAATAAATACCGGCCAGGTAGCAACCCTAACAGTATTGTGAAAAAAATAAACTTTTTTTTTTTTAAATCAATGGGCCTATTCCATGGGCCTGGGCCTGGGCCTGGGCCTGGGCCTGGAGCTGCAGCTCCATCAGCCCATATGTTAATCCGGCCCTGTCACAAGGAAACAACATGGGAAATTGGAAACTACTCACTATGAATGTAGAATTCCACCTGAAATCCAGCACCCAAAGACACCAGCTAGGATCTCCCCTGTCAGTTTCGGCCCATGACCATCGTGGCCCACTGGGCATTTACCAAGTTTGCCTGATGGCCAGCCCACACCTGGTGATGTCCACAGAGACCAAAAAGTAACAGTCAAATCTAAGGCAGGTCTGGCTTTCCCATAGCTTTTACAGGGAGTTCTGCAGTATCTCATACACCTTAGTTCCACACTCAGCAGTTTATGGGATACATCCAGTAGCAGCAGAAAGGGCACAATATCTACACATCAACTTGCATAGTCACTCACTGACCAGCTGTCTGTATTTCAATCAATATTAAGGCTAACAGGATTATTCACTAAAAATGGAATTGTTTGGAATTTAAAGAGAATTTAACTTTTAAGGCCAAGGTAGCTGAACTGAAAGCATAGCTGACTGAGAATTGTTCCAGTTTCGGTGTTTTGGCTTTAAATTGTAAACTCACTTTGAATTCATGATATTTTTCACTTTATTTGATAACCCAGTATGTACCTCCACTCACTCATTTGAGCAAAGGAGCAATTAGTGAGCCAGAGTGTATATTAGGACCCTGCTAAACCGACACATTATAATTATTTATTATCACGTATATAAAACACCAACATGTTCAGCAACTCATTATACAATATTAGAAAATTTAAAAAAACAGGCAAACAAAAAAAAAAAAACTTCAGGTAAAGAATAACAAAATAAAGGCTGCAGAACCAAAAAGTGAAGACGGTACTGCTCAAAAGAGCTTACAATCTAGGAACACAGGAACAGGTAAATTTTTCAATTTAGTAGTTTGACTACTTACTCTTAAAAACAGGAAACAAAGTGTTTTTATTCTATATTTTAATTTAGCAAACGCAAAACAGGGTTTGTGCAAAGCTCTCTCTGCCTAAGGAAAACCAGAAGAAAAATAATAGCAAAATGGACTTACATTGCGAGTTATGAGATTGGGATGGGTAGGCTCTGAGAAGGGACATCGTCATTGACAAGACTTGCATCACCGGTCATGCACATAATGGGTGTGCCTACTCATAAAGTGGTGGGTCTGTCCACCGAAAGGGCCTGCCAGTGTGGCATCAAGCACACCAGGCTGACTGACCGGTCCACAACCTACAGTACCATGCAGAGAGTGGTGCCTAAGCACACTCTGCACAGTCCTAGTGCTTGATAACATTGCTGTTGTTGATCCAAAAACAGACATGGCAAAATACAAGTGCGAGAAAAACAAGGTTACGTATTTGGAATCAATGTTGCGAATCACGCGGAAGAGACCAGGTGAAAGACAGGGTTAATAAGTGCAATAAGTGCGGCAACAATGGCAAAGTAAAATTTTAAAACAATCTCTATATTTCTTTTTACAGTAAGCTTTGCAAATAATCAATTTTTTTACAGATCAGATTTACGTGCCTCTGAGAAAACTGGTCATCTCTTAGTGAGTTTATATGATTAGCGTTGCTCTTTAGCTATGGTGTAAAGCAGATCAGTCTTGCTTTGGCCTGGGATTGTTGCCGCCTTGTCAGTATCATGGTCACATGATAAGCGATGATTGGAAAAGATACAGGGAGTCAATGCTACAGAGATCTTTGCTTACATGAGTACATCTCCTCTGTGGATGAAATATTGATAAAATAAAAGGCGGCCTCACAGGATGTGTATAGCTCCTATTGACTGTCTGGACCGAACTACCAAAAAAAAAAAAAAAAGAGAGAGAAATGGAGGAGAGAGCTAGAATAGTAGATGGGGAATAAATGAAAAATACGCAGCTAAAATACTAATGCGCACTGATAGTTAGAATTAGATATAAAAAAATAAAAGATAAAAAAAAAATTATAATACAAACGCCCTAGAAAAGAGGGATAATAGTCCAATGAATGCCCACATACTAAACTCTAGCCCAACAGTCTGCTTCTCCAAATAAATGTCTTTAAAGAATCCTGTGTCAGCAATTTAGTAGATATACCAAGAACACAATCTAAGAAGTCTTTGTCAGAATGATCTTATAGTTGTCTTGCTCGTGTGGTGTAATCTCTAAACATTGGCCCATCGTAAGTCAAGATCACTATATGCAAATTAAAAGTGGAACCGAACCAAGGGTCGATTTTAGATGTAATACAACATCAAGAACATTGTAGCATTAAGTATGACCTTTAGAAAAATTGAAAGATCAATACCAACCATCACACCACCTAACGGAATATACAAATGTGGCAGGAAAGCTTGCTCTACTTGGAGGTGCATGACATGCGCACAGTCGATTATTCGGCAGGTGCGCTGTTTACCCCAACCCCCAATAACTTACAGACACCGTATTTCTGTTGGAATATAAAAGTCCACAGCTTTATTTATTATTATAAACAAGGTAACAAATTGGGGTCATTGCCACATAATGTAAATTTACCCCCATCCCCCACCGTACATAAATTACCCCCGGCAATGACCCCGCCCAATAACAATAAATAACATTATAAATAACAAATAACACATAACACATGGCCTACCAAAGAGGCCCCATATCCATAACTTTTTTAACTGTAGGGGTGTACCGAGACCCCCCTACACCACCTGGTTCAGAGCCACCGATGAGCTCGAACCCACAAACCATTTAACACTCCGGTCTAATCCAGCCTAACCACTTTATACTCCTCCTACCTTCCAATTACCCAAGCCCTATCCCGCCATAGCAAGAGACTTGATCCCTTAATGTCACGAGCGACCCCCACCACACATAAATAGGGCTTTGGCAATACCTTCCTGGAAACCTAAATTTAATAGATCACACCCAACCTCAGACAGGTGCACACCATCCCGCCTAAAATAACCGGGCAACCCGCCCTCCAATTCTAAGTGCCTCACTGGGACCCCCCCTATCCTCCTAATAAAGACAGACATGGCCTTATTCACTTTACCTCGGCAACGTGCCACAGCCGCCGGGTCCCTGGCATGCCTCCAGTTCAACCGCGGCACCATCTCAGACCACACTATTACAACTCCAGGGACCAGTACCCGTACCCTATCCAGGTCCCTCTTCATTCTCCTGACCAACACCTTTTGGGGGACCAAACCCAAGTCATTGCCCCCACCGTGAATTAAAAGTATGTCCGGGGCAAACCCCCTTGACAACATCCCGAAAATCTCCCCACTTATGCTCTGCCAACTGAAACCCCGAAAACCAAACCACCTTAGGTCCACTGTGTCCAGAAGAAAACCCAGTTGTGTGCCTTGTCTCCGAACTGCGGCCCTCTTCTCCGCCCAGTAGACAAACGAGTGACCCACCAGCCAAGCGACCAAGCCTGAAAAGAAACAAATTCAGTTATCCGGCAGAGCACCCGTTTCCCACATCCACAACATTCCATTCACACCAACCTTTCCGGCCTTACATATGCGCGGAACCTGATGGATTCCCATCTCCCAATCTGCTTTATCCGCTCCTCCCCTAGCCCGAGACGCGCCGCCTCAGTCGCAGCCCCGATACGGAAGGAGTGCGTACCAAGTTGTCCGGGCTGCAAGCCCAATCTCGTTAACCCCATGCGGAAGACCCGCAAGAACTGAAAGCGCGACAGCGCTCTCCCATCCTCGTGAATCAAGAAGCAACCACCAACCTTCGGGCGAATCTGCAAAAACATGTCCCCACACACCACCGGGCACACCGGAGACCCTGGCAGCGAGGCCAGGACAATTTTCTTACCCTTTCCGAAGACGTCCGTCTTCGAGCGCCGGAGCCAAATCACGACCTTGTCCTGTTCGACCACCACATCCTCAAACCGGAGACCCGTTGCCCCTGACCTATTGGCGCTCACCAATTCCCCAATTCGAAAAGCCCCAAAGAAAGCCCATACGAAAGCCACAGAGAACAAAGTTACCTCAAATGCCGAAATGCACACTTCGTTCAACAACCCCACCAACCCTTGAAGGGTGGCAAAGGACACAGGCCTCCTCGCATCCACCGACCTCCTGCCTGTCTTGAATCCCTTCAACGTTTGCCTCACCAAAAAATGTTTTGTCAAGTCTTCCCACCCGTTAAACTTGAACAGGAAAGCCAGAGCAGACATGTAGCGCTCCACCCTAGAAGGGGACGACCCACCTGCCACCAACCTGCAAAGAAGCCACAACAGCGTATCCAACCTACCGGCTGCGGAATCGCCCGCTCCCGCCTGCGACATCATCTCCTCCCATTCACTCCAAACCTTTGTATAAGCGGCCCAAGTCCCCGGTGCCAGCGAGCTCCTTATGTATCGCCCAAGCACAACGTCCCGAGCCGCCACATCTCCTCCGGGCACGCCTGCCCTTTCGCTTGCGCGTCCGGCGCTGCTTCCCGAAACCGCTCCCACTGCGAACGAGACAGAGCGTCAGCGACCACATTCAGCAGACCCGGCACGTGCCGCGCCCTGAAGACAATGTTCCAAGACATACACAAGAGCACTAGCTGCCGCAACAACCTTACCACAGGAAGGGACGATGCCGATAGACTATTAATTACCTGTACCACTGCCATATTATCAGAGTGGAAGATAACTTTCTTGTCCTTGAGCTCCCTGCCCCAGAGCGATACCGCTACCACTACCGGAAAAAGCTCCAAAAAGGCAAGGTTCCTAATCAAGGGGCTCTCGGACCAAGCCTTAGGCCAAACCTCGGCACACCACTTGCCTCCAAGGTAAGCCCCAAAGCCAACGCTCCCCGAGGCGTCCGTAAACAGCCCGGCGTCGCCAGATGCCCTCATAGCATCCCTGAAAAACACCCGCCCGTTAAATTTAGTGAGGAAACGGTCCCATATGTCCAAGTCCTCTCTCATGCCTACAGACACCCTGATGTAGTGACTTGGTAGCCGAACACCACAGGTAGCCCTAGCCAGCAATCTACAAAAAACCCTACCCATAGGGATCACCTTACAAGCGAAGTTAAGGCTGCCGAGCAAGGACTGCAGTCCCCGGAGCGTAACTTTCCTAGCGCCCTTTATCGCGTTCACCTGCTGGCGGAGCACCCTCAACTTCTCCTCCGGCAGCCTACATTCCCCCACGACGATTTCTAGCCCTAGAAAACTCAGGCACTCGGTCGGGCCCACTGTCTTGTCCTCAGCCAGAGGAATCCCAAACTGTTGCGCTACCCTCTGAAAAACCCGCAGTATCTGGGCACATCTGTCGGACCCAGCCGGGCCCACACACAGGAAGTCGTCCAGGTAATGGACCACCGTACCCCCGCCCGTTTCCTTACGCACTACCCACTCCAAGAACGTGCTAAACTTTTCGAAATACGCACATGAAATGGAGCAACCCATGGGTAGGCACAGGTCCACGAAAAACTTACCCTCGAAAAAGCACCCCAACAAATGGTGACAGTCTGGGTGGATAGGAAGGAGCCGGAATGCTGCTTCCACATCCACTTTCGCCATCAAAGCCCCTCGCCCTGCTCTCCGAACCAACTCAACAGCATGGTCGAATGATGCATACGATACGGAGCACAGGGCCTCATCGATGTCATCATTCACTGACGCCCCTTTTGGGAATGATAAATGATGGATCAACCTAAACTTACCCGCCTCCTTCTTGGGGACTACCCCCAGCGGGGACACCCTCAAGTCAGGCAACGGCGGAACCTCGAACGGCCCTGCCATCCTACCCAGTTGCACCTCCCTCAGCAACTTGTCCCGCACAACTCCCGGTTGCTCCCCCACCGACTTGAGGTTACTGCATAACCTCCCCACATCCCTACTCTGAAACGGTATTGAAAAACCCTCCGTAAAGCCTCGCCATAAGAATTCGGCGTCCTGATGATTACCGTACTGTTTTAGCCACGGTAGCATCTCGCCTATTTTCACCGGGGTTGCCCCCCGCGGCAGCGGAGGGGGCCGACGCTCCATTGGCTCCCACTCCTGGTGCCGACTTACCTCGCTTAAAACACTGACTGGCTCCATGGGCCCCCCCACAACCGGAGCACTCGTGCTTAAACCTGCACGACGTTCCCCACTTGCATTGGCCCTCGTTAAAGAGCCAACAGAAGCCTTTCTTTTGCCCGCCCGATGCAGGTCCCCCAGGGGCCGCACCGGCCGTCCCGTGAAAGGGCGCAGCCTTCTGCGCCATCATGAGCCGCATCCAGAGGGGGAGGTCCATTTGATCCCACCGCATGCTGGGATTCGCCGCTAACCTCTGGCGAAATTGTTCGTCGTACCGCCACCAGGCGACCCCACCGTAAGTCCGGTACGCTTCCCCAATCCCGTCTAGGTAGAAAAACAGTTGGGAGCATTTATCCGGTGACTTTTCCCCTATTACGCTGGCCAGGATACAGAAAGCCCTTAGCCAGTTCCCAAATGTTTTGGGAATCTTCCGATACCTACGCTTTTTCTCCTCCTCTTCCTTCTTCGCGTCCTTCTTGTCCTCCTCCTTCATGTCTAAGAACTCCTCCAACGGGAGTAGGGAAAAAACCTCCACAAACTCACCCTTCCAAATCTTTTCCTTTATGTCCAATTTTAGATGACAACCTAATGGGCCCGAGAAAGACACGTGCACGTTTTGCCGCGCAGCGTCGGTAATTTCGCCCCCTATACCAACCTTCTCCCCTGACTCCTTAGTAGCTTCAGACGCAGATAAACCCACCTCGCTATCCTGTGCTGGACCCTCGGCCCTACCCGATGACCGTTGGCCCTTCTCACACGTCCACACTCTCCCGAACTGAGGTGAAGCCATTTCCCCACCCGCCCATGAGTCTAAGAAAGATTTTAAGCAATTCAACAGTGTTCCTGCGTGTGGTGCAACAGTTGACTCACCGCCTGAGCCCGAAGCCGCAGAAGGCCGTGGGTTCGTTTCCCTTCCGTCCGCCATGCTTGGCTCCGGAGCATCCAATTGGCGCCGACTCCTGTCAGCCTGGCCTTGCCTCAGGACCGCGGGTGTAGTGCTGCGAGACCTGCAAGGAGAACGACACCTGGGTAGTGTGTCCACATGATCACATACCCGCCCAACCTCCTTACGCTCCTGCCTGTAGTTCCGCACCTTGTCCCGACTCCCTGCCTGGCCCTCCCGGCCGTAAGCGCTGCGCCGCTGACCTGGCGAGCTCCTGCCTGATGACCCAGACGCACTGCGCCGCTGCCTCCTCCTCCGTTCCCCTGAAACTGATCTCCTCCTGCTATGCCTGTTTGTTGACCTGCTCCTCTCTCTGCCCCTCCATCCGTCCGCCTGCCTCCTGTCATGCCTGGCACTGACGCCGCGCTGCTCCCTGCTGCGATGCGGCCTAGGGCTGTGCGAGAGACCCCGCCGTCCCTGGGAGCCGCCCCTGTGGCCCTCCCGCTCTCTCCCAGCCCGTCCCGTCTCCATGCCTTGGGCTGATTCCTGGGAGCTATCCCGACACGCTGTACCTGGCCCCCTTTGGGCCGCCTTGTGAACTGGGGATTCCACCTGCCTGTCCTGGCGTCTCCGGTCCGCCAAAGCCGTGGGCCCTGCCTGCCCCAAGGTACCTGGCTGGGCGGACCCGCCGTCTGTGTCCCCCGTGCTGCACCTGGCCCCACTATAGGCCGCCCCCGCTGTGTCCCCTTGTACAGGGGCTCCCCCTGCCATCAGGGGGACCGCCTGATCTCTAGAGGCCTCCGCTCTGCCCCCCGCCCGCTGCCCGGCCCCAGCGCCATTCCCTGACTCACCGGGCCGCATCTGCTCACTGTTCCCTCCATCCGATCCGCTCTGGGTCCTGGCTCCAGCCGCAACCGTCCCGCCTGCCGCCTCCCGGCGGGGCGCGCACCGCGTGGTAGGCCTCGGCCTAGCTGATGCCCGCGCCCGGCCAGCACCGCGTCGAACAGACGGTGCCGGCCGCGGTACCTCCACTACGCTGGGGCCCGCTACCTCATCCAGGGCCCCAACAGACTCCGCTGACGGGCTCCTCCGTCTGCCGACTTCGGGCTCCATGCCTGGGCTCAGCCGCTGGGGCGGTCTCGCCCTCCTCATGGAACGCCGTGCAGCCGCCGCAGGGGTTGTAGTGGGGGGACCCTGAGCCCCCAGTTGCTCATGAAGCCAGGCCAGTCCTCTATCCCGCACAGCAGCTCTCACTCCCTCCAGGATTTCTTCCATCGATGCCATGATCTGAAAGACAAAAGAAAAACCAACACAGACCTGCCAAAACAATTACCAGGTAAGTGTCAGTTTAGTTAAAATGTCCCTTACTCATAAAATGGCTGCTTAATATACTCCTATCATCCAACCCCCCTTTACAAATAACCACGCCCCTTTAACTGGTTACTCCCCTGCCTACTCCTGGCTCTGTCAAGGCCCACTCCCCTGACTGCGCTGTTCCATGGGCTTCATTCCAAACAACAATAGCAACAAACATGTCTCCTCTAATTACAATGATAGTTGGAAGAATTTAGGACATTTTAGAACATTTTACTAATTGCAACACAACATACGCCATTTATCTTTTAGAATGCTTTTGAGAAAGCCTATGTTTAGGCTTATGTTTAGGTGATATGCGTTAAGTGTACTATTGATACTGTTTTATTATTTATTTATTTTTTACTTTGTTACTGTTTTTTATTAACTTTTATATAATTAAAGTACATTTTTATTGGACCAATTTTTTATTGGACCTATTATTTGGCTATTTTTACCGTTAATGTAATATTTACATTGAATTCACTCTGAATTCTCACTTTAGAGGATAACCCTACTAATTGTACCGCGATATAATATTTTTGGTTTCTATTGGGATGATGTTGACTAGAGGTAAAGTACACATTTAACCGATGTCATAGGTGGTGAATCCTGTGAGTTCTAATCACTAAACAGCAAACTGTTGCTGATATAAGTACTGATTTGTAAAATTTGGACCACTGTTGAGCTGAAATGCTACAGTTTGCAAGGTAACTCAACTCACCAAAACTGACTTTTTATTAAAAAAAAACCCCAAAAAACCTCATTATGTTCCTCCAAATTATCCACACACGGGGAGTTGAACCAAAGCAGTTCTATATTATGTGTAAAAGTATGGTACTTGCATGAACACGAGTGGCCGCTGTTATCATATAGCTGCCCCTGTCCGCTTTGAGTGAGCTCCCAATGTTTCCACCAGTAACAAAGCAGAGCACACAATTCCTTCCTCAATCAGGTGGGGCCACCTCCATACTAATCAAGAGCTCCAGCACCCATTACGGGTTTATGCCAGTCAGGGAAAGAAACAATAAACAACTAGTTTAACGGCCCTATTCTATTGCTGGACATGTTAAAGGGATGCATACGATCCTTAAAATTGTGTGAAGAGGGTGTCCTCTTGTTCATTTTACAAAAAGTGCAGATTTCAATAGAAATGGCACTGTTATAAATTAATCGTACAACCCCCAACTGTCCGAAAACCAATTCTGTTACATCCGAGCTGTTTTGCTAAGTTTAGCTGAACTCAAGAAGCAGACAATTGCCACTTAGGAGGTCTGTGATTGGACAACCACAGAAAGTCTGTGCTGGTAAAGAAGAGAAGGATTTGAAAAGACAAGTGATCTGCAGGTTTTGCAAGCTGGTTTAGAGATAGCCCCAATGAAAAAACGCACAATTAAATGCATGCATGCTATCATTTTGGGCATATCTACTATACAGTGATGTATATTATATTTTTGTATTTGGGCAGTGGAGTATAACTTTAAGCATGTCTCCTGCCTGCCCTTTTTTGACCTATAAAGTAATTAATATTTCTATTATGAAGAAAATAAAATATATATTTAAACAAACTATTTTTAAAAAGCAGCTGTTCATATTTAAATACCATAAAACGTCTTGTAAATGTATTTAAAATAGCTATTATTTTTTATTAAATGCCATAATAGGTTAAATGTAAGATTAAAACTTTTTTTTTCTTTTTTTTTTTATAATAAGAGATGAATGAGCTAGATTTCAATTTCAATTAAATAAGTAAGTGGCCCTGTTGGATTATGTTCTGTCTCAGAGGATAGATAATCAAAATCAACTGATGGAGTGACTATTGATGGAGTGATTAGTACTTAATGAAACTGTAGGAGTTATAATGCAAGGTGAGCAAGTTTAAAGGACTAATTAGTTCAATATCAAAACAATTGAGCAAATATACAATTTTAAAATGTATTAATTCATTAATTAGTGTCTTCAATGAACTACAGACCAACAGACTAACTTTGAAAATAACAATCATAGTGGCTGAACTATGTCTAAATTAATCTAAGCAGAACTGGACACAGTGATTAAAAAACTTAAAAAAAAAAATATTAGAAGGGAGATATTTACGGGATTTAAGGGTTGGAATAAATAGCTACAATAGAAACAAGATGTGCGTTGCTGTAAAAATATAGTGAGTTAATTGCACTTCGAGTGTAATAAAAATCCCTGTTTAGTAGATATACTCCAAATGAAAACTCGCAGGCATTTAATTATGCAATTTTTTTAGTGGGGGTAAATCTAAAAATAGTTTGCAAACCCTACATTTCTCTTGTCTGCTGACTTTGCAATCCCTCCCCTTCTGACTCCGCCCAGACTTTCTGTGGCTGGCCAATCAAAGACTTCCAATGCAGCTCAATGAGATGTCTTTGTAAAGAAGGTGCTCTTAGTAATTGCTGCCTCTTGAGTTTAGCTCCACTGAGCTAACAAAACCAGGAAGTTAAATGACATGTTTTCTGCTTGAAAGCCAAGGGGTGTAACCAGCTTGATTTATAAAAGTGTCAGTTACTATTGAAATCTGCACTGTATGCAAAATGAAAGAAGAGGACATACTATTCACACATATATTTTTGTTAGCAAACTTAAGTTGTTTAGGGGTCTAGAGTGACCCTGTAATTCAGACCATAACAATGTTAGTGACTTTCAAGAATGCAAAATGCTAGCATATTTATAATTTATCATATTTAATATGGAACTCTTGATTAGTAAGAAGCATACTCACAATACCATAAAATTATAATAAAAACCTCAGTACACATATATATATATATTAAGTACATATTGCAGGATCAATCCAAGCATCATAAGATATGCACTACAGCCCATTGCAGTGCTTATGAGGCAAGGAGTAGTCTGGCGGAATTTCACGGTAATGGGGCAAATAGATTTGCAACGGTTTGTCTTCTTACCTGATTCTGGCGGGCACCGATGGTTCTAAGAAGCTGGATACCAATTCATTGACTGGATAGAATTAACATTAGCCAACAATTAAAGATATACTTTCAATATTTCTTGAAGAGTTACTCCAACCAACATGAATATTTCAGTGATTTAAAGTGGTCATGGTGGTTGGAGTCTGGATGTACAGTGTCTCAGATTCAAACACTCCCCACCCAGAGATATTGTTAATTGTGTGCTGGGCAGGGCCGGTGCAAGGATTTTAGGGTACACAGGCAAAGTAGCATCCTACCCCCAACCCCCTAAAAAAAAATTAAAGGGGCTGAGACCACCTTATTCCTGGAGGAAAGGGGCTGTAGATGGGGGCACCGGGGCTCTAATAAGGGTTCAGGGGCTGTGGTGGGGGATAAGAGATGTGTAAGATCTGTAGGGGGGGCAGGGTCTGTAGAGGGAGGGGGGACACAGGGGCTGTAGAGGGAGGGGGAACACAGGGGCTGTAGACAGGGGGACACAGGGCTGTGGTGGGAGGGCACGGGCTGTGGTGGGGGGTACAGGGGCTGTGGTTGGGGCACAGGGTCTGTGGTGGGGGAGCACAGGGGATATAGAAGGGGTGGGCAGGGGATGTAGAAGGAAGGGCACAAGGGCTGAAAAGGGGGATAGGAACTGTAAAGGGTGCAGGGCATAAGAGGAGGCACAGGGGCTATAGAAGGAGGCAGGGGCTGTAGAGGGGAACAGGGGCTGAAAGTGGGCACAGGGGCTGAGAGAAGGCACGGGGCTGAGATGGGACACAAGGGATCTAGATATGGAGACAGGGGCAGTAGAAAGGGGTTGAAGAGAGGGGGATGTAGGCTGTAGAGAGGGGGATATGGGCTGTAGAGGGGGCATGGGCTGTAGAGAGGGGGGTATGGGCTGTGGTGAAGGGAAAAGGGGCTATAGAATGGGTGGTCAAGGGCACAGGGGCAATAGAAGGGGTGGGCAGGGGCTGGAGAGAGGGGGATATGTTCTGAAGAATGGGGGGCATGGGATGTAGAGTGGGGTACAGGCTCTGGTGGGGGCACAGGGGCTTCAAGGGCCCTCTCTCCTTCATTTTAGCCCCACCATCTCCCTATCCAATTAAATGTTTTCTGTTTCCCCGCCATCCCTCCTCCTTCTTTAACCTCCTTCCCTCTTCCCCTGCCCTTGCCAGCTCAGAAGATGAGTATATGCATTCTAAGCCGGTTAAATGGTCCAATCGAAGGATTCTCTATAAGAAGCCCTTAATTGGACCTGGGTGTGATGTCAGACGGGGGCACCAAGCATTGCCAGCAGCTTCGCCCAATTCTGGTTTAAGGTAAGTGAATCATTATTTTCAAGCGTTCGGGTACAGGAAACCTGAAGAATAATCCCAGTGAGGCATTGTTCTCATAACAACAAAACAGGGTTGGGGAAACCTTTTAAGAAGCATGTTTTCATGCACTTTAGAGTTAGCCAAATTGTGAAGCAGAATGGAACGGCACTAGACTGAGGCAATGGCACCAATTCAGCTGCTAAAGTTTTAAGATGGTGAAGTTCCAGGCTCCACCGATTGAATTTAAGACCACCCTCTCTCATATAGATCCCACCTCCACTCCTCCTGCTCCAGCGGACTCATATGTCTTGTCCTAATGTGTTTTATACCCCACCTCATATAGCCTGTAAGCCCGTTTGAACAGAATCCTCGTCAACCAATCGTTCCTGTGAGTTTTCTTGTAATTGTCCTATTTATAGTTAAATCTCCCCTCTCATAATATTGTAAAGCGCTATATAAATGGCAATAATAATAATAATAATAATACTAATATGAAATATCAAAATGGCTGTCAAGACAAAAAAAGATCCTTATATTATTTGTGAATCCCTTGAATGTTTGAGCTATGACCAGCACATTGCAAAGCAATAGGGGAGATTTATTAAAGTATCTCTGACACTCTTCGTCATATTTATGTCAAATTTTGGCATCAAAACAGGAGAACAAGAAGTATACCTATTAGTTAATGAGTTATAACTCATTAACTAATAGGTATACTTCTTGTTTTCCTGTTTCGTTATACTTAGGGTTACCCCCCGATTTCTAAAGTATACCTTCTATTTGGCTCTACTTTCCCTTTTGTTTTTTAAATTTTGGCATCATTTTTTAAATTTGTCTGACTTTTTCACTCTCTACCCATCACATTTTACTGGAATACGTAACATGAAAGAGAAAAACTACCCAAACCGGGTGTCTTACGAGAAGACGAGTTCAATCTACGTTTCACTAGTGAAGTGGGAGGTCAAAAGCTTTGTTTTCTGGACCTAACGCTACAGGAACCAAAATTGATACAACCTTATATAGGAAAAAGACGGCCTCCAATAACCTCTTATGTTGGTCCAGCCATCACCCCACACCGCTCAAGTCTGGAATCCCCATAGGTCAATACTTGAGACTTCGCCGGAATTGCTCAACAATGGAAGAATTTAAATTAAAGGCGAATGAATTACGACATATGTTTAAGACCAAGGGTTACCCAAATAGGGTTCTAAAAAGAGCTTACCTCAGGGCTATCCAGACTGAACGTGAAACACTGATCACAGATGTGAGTCGAAAGACTGAGCTAAATACAATACGCTGCATCGGTACGTTTGATGCAGGATGGGATACCATGTCAAATCTCTTTAAAAAATTCTGGCCTATCCTCAAGTCTGATAAGCACCTTAAAGAAATCCTGCCACCCTTCCCTTCGATTACAGCAAGAAGAGGCAGGAACTTGAGAGATATTTTAGCACCTAGTCATCTCTCGACAACCTCCCCCTCTGGCTACTTTCAAAAATACTTACCTATGGGTACATTTCAATGCGGTCACTGCAGTGCATGCCCATTCATTAGTAGACAATCCAAGACAGTCCCTGACATTGGTGATTCAAAGATGTTCAAACCTCGTTCCTTCTTTAACTGTCACACAACAGGAGTAATTTATTTGTTGACTTGCTCCTGTGGTCTAAAATATGTGGGCAAGACCTTTCGCCATTTTAGACTTAGGATACGCGAACACGTGAACTCGGTCAGGCGACATCTGGAGACGCCAGTCTCGAGACACCTACACCAACACCATAACCACTCCTCAGCGGGTATTCGATTTATGGGTCTTGAGCATATACCACAACCCCCTAGGAAAGGGAACTGGGATTTAAGACTTAGACAAAGAGAAGCATTCTGGATCTATCATTTAAAAACACGTTCACCTATGGGGCTGAATGAGGGTTTCTCTTACTCTCCATTCATTTAAAGTACTGCCGTATTCTGATAAACAATGTTATCTTAATAACAAGCTTGTATATATGTACATATTTCTTTATTATTTCTATTTTTCTGCACTTCTTGGCTACCCCTAATTTATACTCTCACCATGTCCTGCATGCCTGTGGTTTACCTTGCTCCCTTTTACTGAGTGCTCTATCATACCCCCTGCCATGACCCTAAATTTAAGACCATTCACTTGCATAAATAAATAAATTTGGAGGAAATTTATAGATACATTTTTTAGTGACAATACAGTATCTGTTCTTATGTTGCCAGGTTGTTACAAAATCGGCTATAACGGATATGTACGTATGAACTATACTATGAACTAGCTCCTGGCTCCTGTTTATACAATCTATATCCAAGTGAATTAAAGGTCCTTTGTTTACATTGTCAGTGGGAACTAACGAGGCACTCAAAGGGTTAATCCTCCCGGTCTAAGTGCACTCGTCTTTTTTTTGGTCGGCTAGCACGTGAGGGGCCGGACTTACGGCATGTTACGCCACGCCCCCTTTGCCCCACTCGTTAGCCGGCCAATGCTCCGAGCACACGGATTGGTAGATACCCAGGTGGACATAATTGAGATACCGGTATAAAATAAACCGCGGGGACAGCCTCCCTTCAGATACCCCTGATGACGGCGTACGGTTACGCCGAAACGCGCGTCGGGTTCAGTCTGTTTTCACTTACCTGAGCACTTCAGCACCTTTGCACTTATGTTCGTTTAGTGATTCAACTGGGGCTTTATATGTATAGACTTAGTCTAGTCTTAGAATAGAACACCCACGAAGGTGTTATCTAGGAGAATAAGGGCTAGCACAGGGATTAAGGGGATCTGTGTGGGAGACTATTTATTTTTTTCTCTCCTCCCTCCTCTCCCTACTGCTGTTTTGTTTCCCGGATTGTTGCATGGTTCAGCATACTGCCTCGACCTATAAGCAAGGGGCTTGTTTAGTTGTATCAGCTTATTGTAAGCCGTATATCCATGCGACTATCTTTCTCCTTATAGGACTCTGTCTATTACTATCCTGACCCAGTCTTTTAATAGACTTTAATAAAGTTCTTTTGTTTTTTTGCTACGTTTAGCTTAAGATTGGACTGGGCTTCTACCCATCTGGCTGTCTTCTCGTAAGACACCTGGTTTGGGTAGTTTTTCTCTTTCATGTTACGTAATTTCAGGGTTATGCCCTATCACCCAGTCTAGGTGACCGTCTCTCTTGTGGCACGGAAGTTGGGTTCGGAATTTTTTTCTTCCCAGTCTTCTGGTCCCTAGAGGTTTCTCATTTTCTCTATTTCATAATTTGGTGTTATTCACCTAAATGGTCACCAACATTACTATTTATCAGTCTTGATACTTTCATTAATTTAAATATGGCTGGCTTTCTATCTAATAAGCCTAATGCAAGTACTTGGTGTGCAGACGTTGATTCTGTTTTCAGTACAGATAGCACTCTAGAAACACTGTCACCCCCTAATATTCATACTAGTTTTAACAAACTAACCAAACTCTTTAAACAGCAGATCAGGATAAGTTGGGAAGTCTCTACCCTTGAAAAATATATTGCCAAAAATATCATACCTAGAGGGTTAAGGGTTCAGACTTTCCCGTCTAGACAAGCTGAGACAGAAGAGTTTTATAAGGAATGGGAGGAGGCAGCATCTAGATGCTCAAATACTTTCATGAATATCATCTGTAAATACGAGTCCATGAAACTAACCAATGTTCAACTTGAATTGGACAAAGAAATTGAGTTGGTCCAGGGATTCAAAACAGAACCACAATTTGAGTCACTTGAAATTAAACTTAAATCCAATTTGGATAAATTCTCACATATAGTAAAAGTAAGGAAACACCAGAAATATATGAGAGACATAAAGGATTTTGAACAAGGTAGAATCTACCGCTCCTTTAAAAAGAGATCCAAAGTGGATTCCGATCAATTTAGTACATCTGAGTATGACTCAACAGACACGGAAACAGAAAAGTCCCAAGTCTCTACCCCTAGAAATCCACCCAAAAGTATTCTTAAGAAAGGGGTGGATTTTTTAGGGTTAAGACAAGCGGACCTAACTCAGGGTCCGCACACCAGGTACCGAGGCAGAGGTCAGAGACGACGCAGGGAATAAAAGAATCTTCTCTGCGTATCATTAACCTCTCCAACACCACCCTTAGCACAACCGAACTTAGCATACTGGAAAAGGGACTATCATTTGTACCCGTTCCAACATTCAGCAAGTTCACCTGGACTAAGGATGTTAATTTGTTTGTGAGGAAGTTGGCTCTATTCAAATATCATGCAGTACGAAAAGAAATCAAGGCACAAAGTCTGGGCCTCTTACCAAAAGACCTGGAGTGCCTCGATACTCTCGTTGAATTGCTTAATTCTGGGGAGGGCTCCATACATCATGACATTCCATATACTAACTTGAAACCCAAGAGTAAGTTCACTCCACACTTTCAAGATTATAAAAACCTAGAGGTATTTCTTGAAATGGTAACTAGGGAAATTGAAAACATAAATGTGGAAGATTTTGATTTATCTCCCAGTGGTAATCTTAGTTCACAGGAAGCATTAGCTCTAAAAAAACTACAGAGCTATACGAATCTGATCTTTAAACCCTCGGATAAGGGGGGGAATGTGGTGGTACTCAATAAAGACCACTATATTCAAATAGCAGAAAGATTACTATCTGATGAAAGCACTTATCGTGTACTTGCTAAAGACCCTACGCAACAATACCAAATTGAGTTAAAAAGCTTACTTACAAAAGCAGTCAATCAACAACTCATCAATTTAGACGAGTTTGGGTTTATGTGCACTAAACAGCCAGTTTTATCCACCTTCTACTGTCTGCCTAAAGTGCACAAATCACTAACAGACCCAACCGGTAGACCTATTGTCTCCGGCTGTGACAACTTGACACAGAATGCGAGCATTTATGTTGATAAAATCCTATCTCCAGTAGTGCAGAAACTACCATCTTTTCTTAGAGATACGAAACAAATGCTAAACTTACTAACCAATCTCGTCCTACCGCCAAACGCCACTCTATGCAGCCTAGACGTGGAGGCCCTATATAGTTCAATTCCCCATAACCTTGGCATTAAACATACCCGTGAAATGTTGAAACTTGAAACTGACCTACCCAAGCACTATGTGAACTTTGTAACTGAACTACTTGAATTCATTTTAACCCGTAATGTCTTCTTGTTTAATGGCAAAATCTTCCACCAGACCACTGGTACAGCTATGGGGACGTCTTGTGCGCCCTCATATGCCAATCTCCATCTCGGCTGGTGGGAGAGATGTATTAAGCTAGACCCAAATTTGAAACCTTACATCGATCAGATTTTTTACTGGAAAAGATACATCGATGATGTGTTTCTGATATGGCTAGAAACATCAGATAAATTCAATGAATTCGTACATTTGCTCAATAATAACGAGTTCAATCTACGTTTCACTAGTGAAGTGGGAGGTCAAAAGCTTTGTTTTCTGGACCTAACGCTACAGGTATCTGGAGGCAAAATTGATACAACCTTATATAGGAAAAAGACGGCCTCCAATAACCTCTTATGTTGGTCCAGCCATCACCCCACACCGCTCAAGTCTGGAATCCCCATAGGTCAATACTTGAGACTTCGCCGGAATTGCTCAACAATGGAAGAATTTAAATTAAAGGCGAATGAATTACGACATATGTTTAAGACCAAGGGTTACCCAAATAGGGTTCTAAAAAGAGCTTACCTCAGGGCTATCCAGACTGAACGTGAAACACTGATCACAGATGTGAGTCGAAAGACTGAGCTAAACACAATACGCTGCATCGGTACGTTTGATGCAGGATGGGATACCATGTCAAATCTCTTTAAAAAATTCTGGCCTATCCTCAAGTCTGATAAGCACCTTAAAGAAATCCTGCCACCCTTCCCTTCGATTACAGCAAGAAGAGGCAGGAACTTGAGAGATATTTTAGCACCTAGTCATCTCTCGACAACCTCCCCCTCTGGCTACTTTCAAAAATACTTACCTATGGGTACATTTCAATGCGGTCACTGCAGTGCATGCCCATTCATTAGTAGACAATCCAAGACAGTCCCTGACATTGGTGATTCAAAGATGTTCAAACCTCGTTCCTTCTTTAACTGTCACACAAAAGGAGTAATTTATTTGTTGACTTGCTCCTGTGGTCTAAAATATGTGGGCAAGACCTTTCGCCATTTTAGACTTAGGATACGCGAACACGTGAACTCGGTCAGGCGACATCTGGAGACGCCAGTCTCGAGACACCTACACCAACACCATAACCACTCCTCAGCGGGTATTCGATTTATGGGTCTTGAGCATATACCACAACCCCCTAGGAAAGGGAACTGGGATTTAAGACTTAGACAAAGAGAAGCATTCTGGATCTATCATTTCAAAACACGTTCACCTATGGGGCTGAATGAGGGTTTCTCTTACTCTCCATTCATTTAAAGTACTGCCGTATTCTGATAAACAATGTTATCTTAATAACAAGCTTGTATATATGTACATATTTCTTTATTATTTCTATTTTTCTGCACTTCTTGGCTACCCCTAATTTATACTCTCACCATGTCCTGCATGCCTGTGGTTTACCTTGCTCCCTTTTACTGAGTGCTCTATCATACCCCCTGCCATGACCCTAAATTTAAGACCATTCACTTGCATAAATAAATAAATTTGGAGGAAATTTATAGATACATTTTTTAGTGACAATACAGTATCTGTTCTTATGTTGCCAGGTTGTTACAAAATCGGCTATAACGGATATGTACGTATGAACTATACTATGAACTAGCTCCTGGCTCCTGTTTATACAATCTATATCCAAGTGAATTAAAGGTCCTTTGTTTACATTGTCAGTGGGAACTAACTAGGCACTCAAAGGGTTAATCCTCCCGGTCTAAGTGCACTCGTCTTTTTTTTGGTCGGCTAGCACGTGAGGGGCCGGACTTACGGCATGTTACGCCACGCCCCCTTTGCCCCACTCGTTAGCCGGCCAATGCTCCGAGCACACGGATTGGTAGATACCCAGGTGGACATAATTGAGATACCGGTATAAAATAAACCGCGGGGACAGCCTCCCTTCAGATACCCCTGATGACGGCGTACGGTTACGCCGAAACGCGCGTCGGGTTCAGTCTGTTTTCACTTACCTGAGCACTTCAGCACCTTTGCACTTATGTTCGTTTAGTGATTCAACTGGGGCTTTATATGTATAGACTTAGTCTAGTCTTAGAATAGAACACCCACGAAGGTGTTATCTAGGAGAATAAGGGCTAGCACAGGGATTAAGGGGATCTGTGTGGGAGACTATGGACTATGGACAATAGCATAATGCCTGACGTAATTTAGGAAAAGAACAATGTATCTTGTTAGCACAAGCTGATTTCTAAACAAATTTATTGTCGTTTAAAGACACCTTACTGGGAGTATTATTGCTGCTGAGCTCTGTTATACACTCAGACACCTTACTGGGAGTATTATTTTCTGTGGAGCTCTCTTATACACAGACACACCTTAAATAAAGTCCTTCTAGAAAAGAGGGACATTAGGATATAAAAATGAGGACAGAAAAATTTGGGGGAAAAATAGGGACTGCCCCTTCTAAATAGGAACACTTGGCATGTACTGGTAGGATATGAGAGCGATTTGGAGATCAGTCATTGCTATACAGGTACATAACTTCACATAATCCATTATAACTAACGCGCTTTGACTTTAAACCAGACCCGCCCGTACCATTCCATATAAAGGAATGACAGGCTATTTACACAGCTCGGGTAACAGGCACCCTGTGTGCTGCACGCTCCAAGCAATAACTACAATTTATATAATTTTATATATTCTATAACAGGTTATGCTGCTTCACTATTTAAAAAAAATAAAAAAAAAAATCAACTATACCCCCCCGCCGAGATACAATGGTTTCTTCCTGTTCAGTCATTGCGGACTCTCTCATTTTACTCCGGGGGGGGGATTGTTTCTTGAGTGCCCTATTTTACTGCGTTACATTTTATTTATGGTCCGTTATATATCAATACAGGCCTATTATTTAATAAACTAAATATTTAAAGATTGTTAGCCCTATCTATCTCACGTTGTGTGTTTTTTGCCACAAGGAAGACGTGGATCCCCCCTCTTCCTGTATGCAGTGGTCCATTCCAATTTAATAATTCGTGCACATGGCTTCTGTCATGGCATCCAGCTCCAGGCCGATTGGAGAAGTGTTTCCTGGATCTGTGGATGCCGTTAGAGCCATGGGGGAAAGTGTGGTGCCCGCCGCCAGGATGCAGTACATCTGCTCCTTCCAGGACTGCAGCAAGACTTATAACAAGAAATGGAAGCTGGAGCTCCATCTGTGCAAACACACAGGGGAGGTGAGAGGCTGGCTGGGGGTGATGAGCCATTGGGCGTAATCATGGACTGCTAAACCTGCACTGTTATGAGCCATTGGGGGTAATCATGGACTGCTAAACCTGCCCTGTTATGAGCCATTGGGGGTAATCATGGACTGCTAAACCTGCCCTGTTATGAGCCATTGGGGGTAATCATGGACTGCTAAACCTGCCCTGTTATGAGCCATTGGGGGTAATCATGGACTGCTAAACCTGCCCTGTTATGAGCCATTGGGGGTAATCATGGACTGCTAAACCTGCCCTGTTATGAGCCATTGGGGGTAATCATGGACTGCTAAACCTGCCCTGTTATGAGCCATTGGGGGTAATCATGGACTGCTAAACCTGCCCTGTTATGAGCCATTGGGGGTAATCATGGACTGCTAAACCTGCCCTGTTATGAGCCATTGGGGGTAATCATGGACTGCTAAACCTGCCCTGTTATGAGCCATTGGGGGTAATCATGGACTGCTAAACCTGCCCTGTTATGAGACATTGGGGGTAATCATGGACTGCTAAACCTGCCCTGTTATGAGACATTGGGGGTAATCATGGACTGCTAAACCTGCCCTGTTATGAGACATTGGGGGTAATCATGGACTGCTAAACCTGCCCTGTTATGAGCCATGGAGTCCTGTGTGAAGAGCCATCCTGGGGGCCACGTTCTAAAAGTGGAGCAGTCATTGTGGAAACGAGTAGAATGTTGCTACTCCCTGTTCCACTGTTAGAACCTGGTCCCAGAATCACTCACTGCATGACATCCTGATCCCCTCTGCTTTCAGCCTGCCGAGTGTTATGGGAGTTAAAATCCACAATCCCTAGAGGCTGTTTGTCTGAGTAACCCCATAGAGCTAAGCTATTATTCTGTCGGTTATCAGCAGGCCCACTGTCACTGTCATGCCAATACTATCCTTTGCCTGTAACTCCTTCTTTCACTGTCCTAAGTTAATGACTTGTTGCATGGAAGTGGTATTGATTGGGACTGATCTACTGTATTGGTTGTTAAATCAGCTTATCGATCCATTGAGTAATTATTTTTTTAACATCACTAAAATCATCCCAGTGTTTGAGGGATCTCCATGACACATGAGAAGGCAATGAAACTACAATACTCTGCTTATTGTGGGACCTTGCTAGGAGCCTGATGGATGTGTCTGTTGCCAATGGGTGATACTTGGCTCAATAATATGGAGACATATTTTTGGTACTTGACCCAGTTGTTCGCCTATTGCTTTTAAAGTATTTATTTTCAGAGTTATCATATGGAGACCACTATCATGACATTGCAATGCTATATTAATGTATCTCAAGAGGTGTAAGTTAGGTTTGCAGATTTATATCCTGATTATAAAGAGCTTTGTTTTTAGCATCTATAAATTGTCCTTGTTTGATATTTTTAATATGTTAGGTGGGGTAGGCAGACATGTTGAGACATGTCAAAAGTCTAAGTATGCAGTGTGTGTGATCAGTACTGCATGTCTTTTGCATGGTATCATTTTTTTAATTTTTTTTTTTTTTTTTTTTTGGAACCCGTCTGAACATGTTACGTATACAACTTGGGTTTTATACTTATATATATTCTAGCCTTCAAAGCTCTAACCGTGTAATGAATGCATATTAAAAGTCCACATATTGCTTCCATTTCCTGTGAAACAGTTGGCATGCAGTATACTGTTGCACTAATTTAAAAGTATACTCTCCGCTCCAAAACAACAAAGTGCATTTTAAGGCACCCAGGCCACCTCCACTCAATTAACAGGTTTGGGTGCAGTGTTCCTGTCATTTTAACTATGCAAGGTGAAACATTGCTGTTTTTTAATTTTTTTTAAATATTTACCTTGAATGGTTAAACACTCCCCCAGTGGCTGTCTAACAAACCCCTAAAACAAAGTCACGTAATGTTACAGCCCCCTAGGAAGCCATTGATTGCTTTCCTATGGGGCAGCATGGAAGGTTGCGCAGCACTTGATGTGCATGCGCTGTAGGTTCTCCAATGCTTCTCAGTGAGGAGCAATGGATTGGGACATGCTGGACGTAATGTTCCCTGACGTTGCTGGAGTACAAGAGGTAAACAGAGCCAAGGGAGCAAGTGGAGTATTCAGAGTTTTGTGAAGTTTAACTGTGTATATATAATCATTCCATGCCTTTGGTATTTTATCTTTATTTACATGTTGGGTTTTAGTGCATTGCAACTAGTTCACTATGAATTCTCAATGTTAATCATTTTCTTAGAAACCATTCCGCTGTGACCATGAAGGGTGTGAAAAAGCTTTTGCTTCAAAATATCACCTGCAAAGACATATGATGACACACACTGGAGAAAAAAATATCAAGTAAGTAGTGTTGTCTGTAAAGCACTCGTAGAATGCTTCTTGCCCCATGGGTTGATAACCTGCATAGACAATGTGCCAGCTTCACTCATGAGCAAAATTTCAGGTACCACCAAAGCGTTATTCACTTTTGAGTTTTTCATAAAACCTAATCTTTACAAAAAGCTCAAGCCCTGTTTTTTTTTTTTTTTTCCATTAAAATTCCAACACAATCAAAATCTAAATACACCAAAGCTGGGACCCCTAATACCTATTTCTACAAAAGGTGTGGAGAAAAAAAATTCAAATGGAGAATAATGTAGTGTAGTGTATTTTAAAGTTTCATATGCATGAAATTATGCAAAGAGGTGAACTGGAATTTAACAGAAGTTGAGGCAGTGTCTGATGGGGAAGTTTCCCCCACCCAACTGGATGCCACCATGCAAGTGGAAATTGCATATTTTTGTCTATGCAAAGACAACACAGGTGTGGTTTTTGGTTTTTAAATCCTTTTTCATGTGCTAATGTCGTGACTTTTTTTTCTTTTTTTATTGTCAAAATGGTTCGCTAAATTTTCTTTTTAAAAGGCAGGTAGCTAACAGCAGTTGGGTCCTGACATATTGGTCTCCTGATTTTCAGGTTCCCATGAAGCTGAACCTAGCTTAGACCATTTAATATCTAGAGCTTAGACACTGTCACAAACATATATTCTGGAAAGCTTGCTAGACAATGCTTCTGCATGGTATATCCAATACTGTAGTTTGTGTACCAGTATCAGAGAATAACAACGATGTATTTAACCAGAAACTGTACATTCAGATTACTCTGGTTTCCAAGTACGTCCTGGGGATATTGCTTTTGCCCAACATAAAGGGGTGTCATGAAATGCATGGCCATGCCTATTCCGGAGTGACTTTTCACAAACACAAAGTAATAGGATTTATATACACCTGTGGACACCGGAGCTTAAAGGACCATTATAGTGCCAGGGAAACTATTTGCTTTCCTGGCACTATAGTGCCCTGAGGGTGTCCCCACCCTCAGGGTCCCCCTCCTGCCGGGCTCTAGGGGGAGGAAGGGGTTAAACCTTTCTCCAGCGCCGGGCAGGGAACTCTCCTCCTCCATTGCGATGTCATCGGCTGCATGCGCGGCAGGAGCCGTGCGCACATTCAGTCAGTCCATAGGAAAGCATTCTCAATGCTTTCCTATGGACACTGGCGTCTTCTCACTGTGAAAATCAGTGAGAAGCGCCTTTAGCGGCTGTCAATGAGACCGGCACTAGAGGCTGGATTAACCATATTATAAACATAGCAGTTTCTCTGAAACTGCTATTTTTATAGAAGAAAGGGTTAAACCTAGCTGGACCTGGCACCCAGAACACTTCATTAAGCTGAAGTGGTCTGGGTGCCTATAGTGGTCCTTTAAATGTGCTTGTGTGAAGTAGGGAAAGTCTAGAAGATTATACAGTCTGGAGTCTTTCAAGTTTCTTTGGAATAAGCAGGGAGCCTTGTTTGTGCTGCAATGCTGTCTTGATAGTGTTTTAATTGCTCAAGTGAAAACTGTTTAGTTTTAAACCAGGTTTAATTCCAGCAGTCTTCATGTGGACATCAACAGACTTGAGTTTTTTTTTTTTTTGTTTAATATTGACTGTTTTTTCTTAGAACTGCTAATGTGGATATATGTATCTGTAAAAAAAAAAGTGTTAAAACATTTGCCATGCATAACATTTCTTAAAATTTAAAATTCTGCTTCTTAAAGTGTATCTGCCTTCCAAATATCAAAGAAAATAGAACTTGTGGCGAAATGGGCTATTGGCATTAACACACAAATGTTTATAAAATAGGCCATTAACTGGTCATAATTTGAACCACACTAAACTATTACACAGGAAGTAAATTCACAAGCGCTCTCTTCCCCTCTTGTAAGGTTTATTTGTAGTTAAAATCTAAAAATCTCTATCCGTTTCAGGTGTGATTCTGAAGACTGTAACATAATGTTCAATTCGAAGGCCAACATGAAGAAGCACTTTAATAGAGCCCATGTATACACAGACCAAGTCTACGAGGTAAATCTTGTGAATGAGTTAATTTCAGACATCCTAATCTAAAACACCGGCTGAGGGAGTTGGGTTTCCAAGTACCTTAACCACTACACTACAAGCATTCATTCTTTTTTTATTTTATTTTTGACTCCCTTGGCAATAGCGCTAAAACCTGTCTAAGTTAATACACACTTGATTGGTATTGTTTAAGGATGTTCTGAGTTGACTAACTCTGAATTTTGTCTTATCCAGTGTGACTTCCCAGATTGTGGCCTTAAGTTCAAGAAACATAATAAACTGAGAATGCATCAGTGCACACATACAAACGAGCTGCCTTTTAAGTAAGCAAAACATCTAATGCCTTTATTACTGGTTTGTTTTAATTTTTTTGAGTGCTACATTAACCCCTTAAGGACCAAACTTCTGGAATTAAAGGGTATTATGACATGTCATGTGTCCTTAAGGGGTTAAAGGACCATAAAATTCCATCTCACTGGAGTCCCTAGTCAATGTTAAACAGATCTTTTTTTTTTTTGTTTTGTTTTATGCTACAGTAACTTTAGGGTCACCAGCAGTCTCAAAGCCTGGCTTCTTATGATGAAATGGCTAAGGGCAGTTATGCTAGTCTAGATTATACCAGAAGTGGTAAGCTGTGAGCATAATCTAAAATCTTGGTATCACTGCCCTCCTCGGATGGTTTCTCTGAGCAGGCATGCACTCCTATGGAAGTTCTGTTTAGATGCGTTGCATATACACCATGCGGCATCAATTGCACACAATGTTTGAGGTTTTTACTTCTACTGCTCTGTTCACCCCTAGTAAAAGTACTAATAGCTTTTTTTTTTTTTTTTTTCTTTTTTTTTTTTTTAAGGCTGAGGAAACCATCCCTTTCAGACAAGTGGCGTTCCTCTAATATCTTACTATTTTCTAGACCTTTTAGGAGAACCTGAAACGCAATTAGAATTCTATCACGACTGTCTACCATGACAAAGCATTGACTAAAGAGCATTTTTCTGTACGTGTTTGGTATTCTAAATACTCCTCTACTCCTAGGTGCACTTTTGATGGATGCAATAAATGCTACGCTTCGCCTTCCCGACTAAAACGTCATGCAAAAGTCCATGCAGGTATTTTCCTGATCAACTCTTAATAAAAAGTCTAGCACTGTTTAATGGGTCTGAGTGCAAACAAATCTCTCCCTATCCAGGAAGATTCGTATCCCATAAAATACCTGTCTGCATATATTCTGCTGTAATCTGCACTGGTGACGAAAACATGGTAGATATTTCCGAATGCTAAAATACTGCGAAGTTCAATGACTTTTTGTTGATGCCTACAGTTGCCTACAGAGTGCTTGTTTTTTTTGTTTTTGTTTTTGTTTTGTTGGAGACCATGTCAGGGGGACAAGCTTTCAGAGCTGTACAGTAGACCCTTTGCACAGATGGATAAACTTCTATTCTCATGTGAAATACAGTAACAATTTGACTTGTTTGTACTGTTAAACTTTTCAGGACATGCTAGATGAATTTGCTTACCTTTCCTGTATCCCATATAATTATTAATGTTCACTTAAACAAAGATAAGCTAAACTTGCATCTCATCAAACGGTGTCCTTCTCTAAACATGGCTGCCTCTCAGGCCAACCCAATGCTTCTCCGTAGAGCAAAAGTGCTTCACAGCAATTATTGACGTAGCCAATCGGATTCTCCAGAGGATTTCTGCAATGCTTCTGAGTAAATGTAGTTGTTCAGTGTTACACCGTCAAAAATTAAAATCACCTTTAGTGTCTGACAGCTGCTACAGGTGTTTTCAATGACAGATGTAAACATTGTAATTTATGCAGGTTTGTAAGGTTTGAGGATGCTTCCCATGGAAGGGACACCTCTTCAATGACACTTGTGTGCTGGCATTGGCAATATTCGTATGTTCTGAGTGATTATTATAATTCCATTCCTATATTTGCCCAGCATCTGTCCTCTTAGGGGACTTGCTAACATTTTTATATCTGAGAATCGGTTTGCCAAACTTCAGGAACATTTTCTATTAATCAAAATCAGTCTGCTACCATTAGAGAACCTATACTATGTGCATATCCAACTGATCTTACCCAGTAGAACAGTCCAGATCAAGACACCGGCAAGTCTCCTCTTAATGAGATAAAGCAATAGCACAGCATTTTGGCATTTGTCTGTATGAGGGATACCTCTCTGAGCAGAGTGAGCAAATAGACCAAAAGTGATAATGAAAATGAATACTGTGAGTGAGCAATATACACGAGAACATAGAACAGGCAAAAATCTAACTATGCCTGGTCACGTTTGCAAATGGAATAGACCAGGCTCAAAATTTCAAGTCCTATGTTACTAGACCAGAATAAATCACTTGGCACTGGAGGGGCCATGGCACACCTTGGAGTGGAACTGCTGTGCCAGGGCAAAATATCTGTTTGTTGTATCTTTCATGTTGGGGTACTTGCTGGCATGTTGAATCTGCACTGTTCTGGTTTGGGTTAGTCAAGAATTGGCTTCTCTTTATAATGGCACACGAGCTAGAACTTCAGATCAGAGTGGAGGCTAACCAAAAGGCAAACTATTTATTTTCCTCCTTTTCATTCTCTGTTCTCAGTTTCTGGTTTTTAATAACCGCACCAACTACAGGGCAATTGTTATAGTTGCTGTGACTGAACAGGTAGACCACCTGGAGGAAGGATTCTCTTGCTCTCCTGTCAGTCTTCTGTATGTGCAAAAGTTTGAAGTTGCTCTGTTTGCACAGACCCATTTAAAAGAAACTGGCTGTCAGTGTTCTGCCAGCAGCATGTGAATATCCATGGCTAAGGCCCTGAAAGATGGTGTCAAGATAGGACAGATTTCTGCATTTTGAGCAATACTTGTAGTTGCTCGCTACATTTCTGAAAATCGATGGAGGCTCTTGAAAAGTCTTTCATAGGCCTTTGTTTTGTCCTACTTGCAAGAATTTAAAGTAGCAATGAACCAGAAGATGGACACACTTGAAGAGCTTCAGGTAAGTATCACTTCCCCCTGATCCCATGTAAGTTGACATGTCATAGTGGACACAAGTGATGGTTGAGCTTTGGATTTAGAAACCGGTTTTGGAACATGTGCAGCAGGTAGACAATAGTCTTAAAGTTTTTTTGTGAAACTGTTGTAGGATCTAACTTATAATTTTTATTTTTTTAATAGGATACAAGTGCAAAAAGGATGAAACTTGTGAATTTGTTGGGAAGACATGGTCAGATTACATAAAGCATGTATCTACCTGCCATGCTGGTAAGATAATTTGTTATTAAAGGAATATTTTAACTTAAATCATAAGAAAACTCTCAATGTTTTAGTCATTTTGCCAGCTAGCTTGCCATTTCATTGGACTGCTGACTATAGATAAACTAGTTACATTTCAGGAGAATGCAAAGTAATTGGGAGGTGCCCCGTCCACCTAGGTTACTCAAGGAAACACCTGCTATTTAACGCCTTAACCTGTCCAAGAATGGGAGCCACTATTGGATTCCCCAATATTTCACACTGCTTTTAGCATGACTTTTTTCCAACACTACTGTTTGATGCTTGGAATAGTACATGTTACTGAAATTCCAAAGTCTGCCCCGAAGGGCATCCAAGCAAATACAGCTGTAAAAAAAAAATCAGTCTATTGCTTTAAATGGTTTAGTAAATAGGCTTTCATAAATGTACATGTAAAATAAATGGCCAAACATTTCATTTGCAGAACTTTTTTTTTTCTCTCGACTTCTGTTCAATCTTTCTTATTCCGAAAAAGTAGCTATTTTTTTTTTTCCCCTCTATGGATATGCAGTACTTTTATATGGGCATCTAGCCACCTCTTCACAGGACAGAGCACAGAATTCCACGAATTCAAGACCTCCTCTGGCTCCATTACCTATGGTATAAAACTTCTCACCATGTGAGCCCCAGTTTTTCTGCGACCCATGTATATTGCTGGGAATATTACCAGAGGGTTGCCTCTTCGGCGCTTAGCCCTGCAGGGCCAGGAAAGCAAGATGCTTGTAAAAAGAGCCATTACAAAATCCAAACCGCTTATTTGTGCAGGATGTTGGCAACCACTCCCTGATGGTTATAAGAAAAAACCCTTGTGCTACAGATTTTTTTTTTTTTAAACAAACTTTCCTTGTCCTATAGTCGGCAGCCTTACAGCCAGTTCAGCATTCCTTGCCTTCTATCTCAAACCTGGTCCAAGAGTGCAGGAAAGGGATGGACTCTTAATCTGGACTGGAATTATTTTCAGTTGTATTGTACATGCTGCCCTCCCTTAAAGAGACACTAGAGTCACCAGTACCACTACAGCATAATGCAGTAGTTCTGGTGTCTAGTCTGTCTTTCAGGGGGGAAAAAGCAGTGTATACATTACTGGCTAGTTAACTTTCTAGTGGCAGTCACTCACGATAGGTGACTTCTAGTTCAGTGCTGCTGTGTGCAACAATGGCATTCAGTGTCTCCACCCTTTTAAATGTTCCCTGTAGAGAATCATTTATTTAATGCAGCTCTGAGAATATACTGTTTGATGCAGTGTTTTGCCAAGAATGTGTAATAGCTTGGCAAGGCTTTCCTATGGGAATGCATTGTATTGGCTGAGATCGTAAAGATTGATCCCTGCCATGGAACTGGGACCAGCTGTGGTAAAATCTAATTTTCAGTGTGATTAGTGGGGCTGGTAATCTAAACCAGTGTTTCCCAACCCAGTCCTCATGGACCACCAACAGTCCAGGATTTATGCATTTCCCTGTATAAATCCTGACATCCTGGACTGTTGGTGGTCCATGAGGACTCTGTTGGGGAGCACTGATCTAAGCAACATGGCACTATAGTGTTAGGAATACAGGTTTGTATTCCTGATACTAGTTTTCCTTTTTAAATATTTGCATTAACTTGGCGTGCTTTGAATTTCTTGGGCTCATGTGCAGAGAAGCAGTTGTATACCAGAGGAAGTTCTTAATTTTTTTTATTATGTGGCATTCCATGATATGCCTGTCCTGTAAGATAGGGGCTAGATCCCCTCAATTTGTGAATACTGTCTCTAATCTTGAGGAAAATAATTTGTAAGTAAAACTTATCACACCTAAAAGGCAGATTATGCGAAGAATCAACTTTAAAATATTGACAGCCCTCAAGCTCCTCCAACTGAGACGCTAGCCCTTGCAGAAAGCTCAAAGCAGTGGAATCGCTATTGAGTATCTGTTGCATCGGATATTGGGCTAATGGTTGGGATTTATGGTTAGAAATTAGAAGTGTTCTTGTATCGGAGAAGTTGGTAATGTCTTGCATGATAAACGCATAGGTTTAATATACAGTGTTTCTTTACTTTCAGAACCACTCATCTGTGATGTGTGTAACAAAAAGTTTAAGAAAAAATGGTTCCTGAATGACCACAAGGTAACTCACGACAAGGAACGGAAAGTCTATTGCTGTCCCAGAGATGGCTGTGACCGGACCTATACTACTGCATTCAATCTCCGAAGTCATATCCTTTCATTCCATGAGGAAAAGAGGTCTTTTGTTTGTGAGCATCCTGACTGTGGAAAAACATTTGTAATGAAAGTAAGTTTGCGGTTATCCCCCCCACACTCACCTTTAATAATCAAAGCAGACAAACCTGTATTAATTACAAAATAAGGAAAGGTTTCAGTGCAGTCGGGACTGTGCCTTTTTTTTACATATCTCTGGTTGTCAAGATTTTCCTCTTCAATTTCCAATAGCAAGGGCTGTTTTATTGTAGTGCAGCCATATTAAAGTAAATCTTCCATAGGTCATAATATTAAATCGTGTTTTTTTTTTTTTTTTTGTTTACAGCGAAGTCTGGAAAGACATGAGGTTGTCCATGACCCAGAGAAGAGAAAACTTAAGGTTTGTTTTTGCCTTTTTCTCCTACGTTCACTCTTGGTGTTTACCTGGCTTTCTTTACATTGGATAAGTATGGATATCTTGGTGTAAGTGTATAACTCTGTAACAGTTAGTAGGCAGGGCAGGCCAAACACTAAACTTAAAATTACTTACAGGGCTATTCACTAGACAGGATTTTGTCCAAATAGAATCCAGTGAAAATGAGCATATTCTGAGCACATTGGTAACTTTCTGATTTTGCTAAAAGCCAATTGCCCTAAGGATTCAGTTGGTCCAACTGATTCTATAACATTGATTTGGAAAATAAGATTTTCACATTCGAACAAATTAACAGGACTGGAATCGGAAACTTATCACCAAACGCAAGGCAGCCAAGCATAACTTGGAAACATGCATTCTGCCAGAAGCATTGGTTTGTCATTCACTTCCTCTTTGCAGGAAAATTGATCATTTTAAAGTGTGATTTTTCCCCACTAGCAGCCAGCAGTGAAATGGTAAACCCTCAGCTCTACCAGGGTTAATTTATGGCAGCTGGAGAGCAAGCACTTGCAGCCAACCACTATAAAAAAAAACTACATAAAAAAAAATACAAATATTCTGTGGGGGTCAGTAAGAGGTAGCGTGCCTCAATATTCCCCCACTTGTCATATGGCAGGTGGGGGCACATCTATCAAACATTTTAATATTAATGACTAGTTGCTAAAAAAAAAAAACATGTGGAAATGGAGCCTGTGAAATAATGGTGAGAGCAAACTGCCACCACCATGGGGCATCAGGAGGGGATATTTTAAGTGGGGGACGCTGTGTCCCCTCCACTGGTCCCCACCTATGCTTTGGACCCTAATATTAACAAGGTAGAAAGGCTATTGTACCCTGCCACACCTATGCCTGTTGCTGTGTTAATTGTAAAATAGGGGAATAGACATACCAATTTCAACCCACCCAATCCCCTAGCCACCTCCTAAAATAAGTCCCTACAAGTAGTCAACAAATCTAAAATCTGTGAAAGGAAAATAAAGCAAAAACTAAATTACTTGGCATAAGAAGTCATCTTTCATCTAATAGTTCTGTTCTTCAGCCCCCCAAAAAGCCATCCTTGCGGGGTATAACATCTTGTAGGTTTTCCCACACACTGACTGGCATCACAAAGCATGGGAACATTTCTCACTTTGTAACATGACTAGGAGTGCTCCAATTGGTTGGTTTACTAGCCAATCGGTGTTGCAGAATGTTTACATTAGAATGCTATAGCTTTTGTCATGAATTAGTCACTCCTTGATAACAAAGTTGATGCTGAATGTCTTTTACTTTCAGCTCTGTGTGGCTTAGAACTGCAGCAATTTTAAATATCAGCTGTCAGGTAGTCAGAAGGCTTGGTTCCAATTCCTTGATTTCTATTATGTGCAGGTTGTGGTGTAAGAACATGTGTTAAGCCTTGGGCCATGGCTCTTGTAATCAGTACAGTTATCAAAGGTCATAAAATTGTGAACCACTCTATCAATATATAGCTATTTATTAACCCTAAGCTCCATGCTTATTGAGCAAGCACTGATCCTATAGAACAGAATGAAAAGCTTCAATTTGGTGTCTCTGATGTGGGAGGAGTCTGCCTGCAGTAAGACCTTTAAAACAATGTGTCTGCATAATGCATTAAACAGGGGGTCATTCCCCCCTTAGTTTTCTTTCATTAACTTTTCTCTTTGTGATTCTTTCTTATATCTATTTTTATTTTTAATGTTAAAGGAAAGAAAACCACGTCCTAAAAGAAGTCTTGCATCTCGCCTGTCTGGATACAAGCCTCCAAAAACTACCAACCCTCCCGAAAAGTCACACTCCGAAATGGTAATGGAAAACCCGCCCCAGAATGCTGAAATTAATCATGGCCAGCTCGAACAGCTCACCCTTAAATAACCATGGAATTCTTTATTTTGCTATCTATGTAAAAGCAGTCTTATTTTATGTTAAAATAACCAAAGTTTTGGGTAACCTAATTTTCTAAGGTTTTGTTTCTTAATGTATGACTTTACTTCTGAGGTCAGACTTTCTACTATTGATAGCTGTCAAAATGTTTTACTTTAGTGTTTTTTTTTTTTTTTTTTTTTACTTTGAAGGATTAACATGGTATCATTGGCATAAAAGGGCATCTCTTCCAGTTAGTGATTGTTTTGCAACACAGGCATCTGATTTTCCTGTACATTAAAGTCCAGAATGTTTCAGGGAACACCTCCATTGTATTTGTAATTTTACTTTCCAAAAACATTGCTTCACAAGGATTTAAATGTGCAAAATTTACGTGTGTGGAAAGAAACATCAGAAGAAATCTTCCTAAATTATGTTCGTACATATATTTCGAAGATTATAATGTTTAAATCAATGCACTTAAAGGGACACTAGTCACCAGTGCAGCTACATGTATTCCTGACCCTATAGTGTTAACACGACCATCTAGCCCCCCCTGGGCCCCTCATGCCTCCATAAATATAGTAAAAATCTTCCTGTATTCAAGCCAGAAGCTGTAAATCTGCATGCTGTTAGACTCAGGAAAAACAAGCAGTCTGCTGACATGTGATAGCCTGATCCAATCACAGTGCTTCCCCATAGGATTGGCGGAGACTGACAAGGAGGCAGATCAGGGGCAGAGCCAGCATGATTCAAACACAGCCCTGGCCAATCAGCATCTCCTCATAGGGATGAATTGAATCATTACATCTTTGCTGCAGACACTGAACTTTCCTCATAGATTCATTGATTCATTTCAGCTACAGTGCCATATAGGAGGAGACCTTACATCTTTTACAGTAGAATTTTGAAAGATGGATTTATTGGGCCTGGCTGTTCAAATTACACCACAAAGGCCTACCATTTGTGAAAGTACACACCACAGGGTATGTCGTATGGTGAATTATGGGCTACATTCCATAAATGTTTTCATTAGATTGCAGCAAAAAAATATATATATTTTACGCACATTACATCTTTGCTGGGCATTTTTTCAAATCTCATTATGTGCCACTATGATAAATCCCACCCAAATTATGATCCGCAAGCTGAATAAAACAAAAAATACCCCCAATGTATGCAGTTACCACTAAACTAGAGGTACAAGAGACCTATTCCAATTTTTACCGTTAGAATTTTGACAGATTGATTTGATGGGCCCAATCATATTTTGTTTGAGTTTTTTTCACATGCACATTGCAATCTAGCTATTTATTTTGTACTGTGTGCTGCAGTAATAATTTAGAAAATAACTAAATTGTGTTCTACTATATCTCTTGAGTACTGAATAACCACCTTTCCATCCAACCAGTCAAGTTTGTGTGAAAAAAACAGGGCTGAATTACCAAAAAAAAACACCCAAAGAAATTAAAGATGAATCAGTGTTGCACTTTGGGGCATTTTAATAGAACCTTTAAATTGCTTCATTAAGGCATACGATTTGCAAATGGAGTCACGTGTAATATATTTTTAACTTTTGTGAGGTACACTTTTCCCTCAACGTTTGCATGGAAAGTTTTATATACAACTTGTATTTGGTTTTCTCATGTGTGCCACTGTAACAAGATCCCCTGCAACATTTTGTGAGTACAACAATAATCCCTTATGTATACACCTCTGCCAAGTATCAACCCGCACCCTAATACTGTTAAGATGGCTCCTGATTATATCAGCAGAGGAACTTTATTGCTGGTCCTAACATTAACTCTGTTTCTCCCCCTACCACCAAAGTGATATGTAAGCTTTAAAAAAACAAAAAAAAAACACTGCCATATATAATATTTATAAACACAGTGTGTGTTAGCGCCGGCCCTGCAGTAGTCCACAGTATACTGCAGCCGGCAGGGAGGGAGGGAGACAGCCAGGAGAGGAATACGGAGGAGCTCTAACTTACAGCTCTGCCAGGTTCCTCTCAGGCAGAAGGAGCAGGATCCCCCCCCCCTGCATAAGGTAATAAGGGAGGGGGGGGGGGGGGGGGAGAAGATATAATCTCACTTACTCACACTCACAGCACTCTCACACAATGCACCACTGACACTCAGCACACTCACTGCACCCCTGACACTCACAGCACCCTCACACACTGACGCCTGACACAGCACCCCTGACACTCACACACAGCACCCCTGACACTCACACACAGCACCCCTGACACAGCACCCTCACTCACACTGCACCCCTGACACTCACAGCACCCACACACACTTCACCACGACACTCACAGAACCCACACACACTGCACCACGACACTCACAGAACCCACACACTGCACAATGTGCTTTCCTAGCATTTTTGTCTCTCGGTATCCCATCTATGAAGACACCAGAGACAAATTTCAAGCAAACACAGTGCAAGCATGTTATTAAATTTGCTTGTGCTGTGCAGAACAAATACAGGGTCTTTTTCTCATGCTAGAGCTCTTCAGCAGAGCTCTGCTCCTGGTCTACCCCGAAAGAGCATTGAACCAACATGCTCACTTTGTGATGGGGCGTGCTTGTCATCGGTGATGACAAAACACACCCTATCTGGCCCCGCCCCATTTTTAGTGGGCCGCTGTAATTAAAAAATGCCCGGGCCGAACTTTCTTCTCAGTCCAGCCCTGCCCTGGAGTGCAGGTACTCTGGAGATAAATAGATATATATTCCGAGGAAAGTGCACTCACAGGATTCAGTAGATGAATATTTTCAAACTTTTATTGTGCAGTTCAGTAAACCAAGTGGACTGAAACGTTGACACTATCTTGGTTTACTAAACTGCACAATAAAAGTTTGAAAATTCATCTACTGAGCCCCGTGAGTGCAATTTCCTTGGATTATATATTTTGGCTGAAGTAAGCACCCAGGCAAACACAAGTCCGTGAGAGTGAGTGCTGGACCCAAATGTTAAAGGCACATTTAGTGTTAAAATGTTGAATTTTCACAATTGGTGGTGCAATAAACCACCATAACATGACATTGCTGAGTCCTGAGGATTATTTCATTTGGGTATGTTGTGTATCCAAATAATGATCTTTGTTATATTCAGAGGAAGCCCAAATTGTTGTTACAAGTGCACTTGGAGAAGCGAGAATTAGACACCTGACACCTGTTGGTATTCAAAATAAGCCTCTGCCGTTTTATTCATTCATCTGCCGTTTTATTATTCATGGGTTTTATACATTAAAAAGTAAGTGCTTTACGTGCAAATACTCTTAGAACAGTAATAGGAAGGGAGTACAGATAAGACATAGGGATGAGCGTCATGTACACATAACATAAGTTTCAAGGTAAGAAAGAACAAAATGATTAGAGTAGAGACATCTTAGGTGGGGGCTCTCTGCTCCCGGGACTTAGACATATATGGTGTTAAGTGTAGTTTTAAGCATCAAGCATTTCAAGCGAGTCCAAGTTAGCCAATTTTAATATAGGATATCATTATATGACACCTATAAGCTTGAGCATTGGAATCAAGATAAATTCTATCACAGGTATATAAATATATGCATTTGTGTGGTATTGTTTTCTATGAGTGCTATTAAACTTAGAAGTCAAACATACCAAATTTTAAAATCATTCCACATTGAAACTTTACTTCCTGTAGTTTATGCCCTGTAACTCTTAACCCCTTAAGGACCAAACTTCTGGAATAAAAGGGAATCATGACATGTCACACATGTCGTGTCTTTAAGGGGTTAAACATAAACTGAAATCCTAGACTGGTAAAAAAAAAAAACTTGTAAAATGTTTTTCTATTTGCTTTTTTTGGTGTATATATTTTTTTTTATAATAAATAAGTTGTATATGTTACAACAAAATAAAACCCTCTTTTTTCTTTAAAAAAACAAAAAACTGTAATTTGTGTTGTTGCAATAAATGAGAAAGATGGAAATTGCGGTTGAACACATACATGGCAAAAATAACAAAATTGCTTTGGTTCCTATAAAGTTATAAATGTGTATATATATTATTGCTTCAATGATTCCCTATGGGGATTTCACTTACACTGGATGTCCTCATGCAGAGTTAGGCGACCAAAAAGTCACTTAGCCACCAGGAAGTGCATCTAGTGGCTGTCTGATTGACAACCACCAGAGGCAGTGTTAGTCCTGCAATGTATTTATTGGCCACCAGGCCGCATCCGCAAAGCTTCCTGCAACCCCTCGTCCACTGTGAAACATGACAGGTAGGTCGGTAGGTAATAGCTTCTCAAGCTGTGTCTCAGTTGGAGCAGATTGTGCAGGTAGATTCGGTATTATGTTAGAGTAGTGGAGGAGCTCGCTGGAGATGCGTCTTTCCTCCATGACTGTCAGGCCCCGCCCCCCCTAGTTATGAACTTTTCATTTTTAAGTTTAGCCCATCTAATCGCCCTCATATGCTTATATTGGTTATAAAGTGCAGTCAACCCCTCTGATTTTGAAAGGTCCCTGGTTCCAGTTATCCTGTTATTTATTTCTAGTTAAGATTAGTTTTTTCTTCACAGCAGCTTTAGAATAACTTTTTACTTTTGCACTTTCCAGGACAGTGCTTCTCTTTCCATTATTTTACGGATGTTTATGTTGCAAGACTGCTGAAGCATTTTTCTTTTCTATTTTTTTTAGCTATCAGATTTTATAGATAATGCAGACCACCAGTTTTTAGGAAAACCAAAGTGTAAATATGTAGTACTGCAGTGGCCATTTAAAGCGACACTATCGGCACCCAGACCCCTCCAGACCACACATTTTAGCCATGCAATCAGTGGTGTATTTTAGATCTGTGCTGCCCTAGGGATGATGGAACTCTGGCACCCCCTAACTTACATTTGCCCCACCCCTACCTGTCAATGCCACACCTCTTCCTGTTAAAGACTAACACACACTTTGACTGACAGACACAAACTCTCAGATACGCTGACACACACTGATTTGACACAATCTGACAGACACACACACAATCACTGATATACACACACACACAATAATGCAGACACACACACACACACACACACAATCACTCAGACACACACACACTCACAGACACATACTGACAGATACACACAATCACTCAGACACACAGGTGCCCTCACAGACACACACTGACAGACATACTCACTCTCACGCACAGACACACACAATCACTCAGACACACCGTGACAGACATACACACACTGACAGCAAGACACAGACACACAGACTGACACACACACACACACACACACACACATTCCCCCTGCCGAAGCAGACAAATTATTTTACTTACCCGAATTTCTGAACCGAACTGAATTTTTTGCCCATGCACATCCCTAGATCAAACTTGTGGGAGCCTCCGGTTACCATTAGCTAAAAGTGAAATCTTGTAACAAGCAAAAGGCTGAGAGTCACTACTTTATTAGCATACATGTGACAATTTCAGTCCTATATACTAACCAACTCCATTTGCGTTTTGTGCAAGAGAGGTGAAACAGTAGACGAGGACAGGCCAGTGATGTGAATCACGTCACTGTGCCACCCTTAGGGTTCAGAAAGGAGTCCACCAGAAGAATTGGCAGGTCAGTCTGGCGTGATTGACTGTGAATTAAGCAGGCTGGGTCACTAAGGGCAGTCCACGCAGAGAGTGCTTTTTCAGTGCTCTCTGCCTCGTCCCTGTGCTCTGAGTGCAACTCAAGTCATCTAATGATGCACTCATGCTCCTAAGGGACAGTTCCCTGATGTCCCCAAAAGCAGGTCACAAAAGTGCAAGTTGGGATGGGGACACGACCCTGAAATAGTCACTGTCCCACTGAAACTGGGACTCTTGAGAGGCCTTCAGTAGCAGCAAAATTTATGTCGCTTTTAGAGTCAAAAACAATATAGTTTGTATCTTTCTCAGCTATGATAATAGAATAGCTGATAAAATTCAGGAGGGACACTGCCCCCAAAACAGCTTCAGTGTGGTTACCCAGACAAGTAATTTTTTTAATATTTTCTCCCCTATAACTCTCTATAACACCTGAAGGACACATGACATGTGTGACATGTCATGATTCCCTTTTATTTCAGAAGTTGGGTCCTTAAGGAGTTAATAGCATGGGCGAGCGACATGGAATTAGGGTCCTGAGAGTAATCATGTTCTCTATGCACAATTCACTGAGGCACCGGCTGCTCTGTGAAAGGGGCAAGGATATGATGTCATATTCACATTCTATCAGCACTCCCAGCAGCTGGTGCTTCTTTGAAGCATCCTGGATCGGCATGATTAATCTCAGGACTGTAATTTCAATGTTGCTCGGCCACGCTCATAAAGAGAGATAGGGGGGCAGGGATAGTAATATTATTTTTAGATATTGTCTGGGTATTTACTAGGGCTACCTTGCTCGGGTAAACCTCTATCCCCCTGTGATGCCAGATGAATACATGGGCGGACTGAGAACCATCAGGGCCCCCGGGCAAAATAAATCAAGGGCCCCCTTACAGGCCCCACCCATACTCCACAGCAAGCGCCACCCATGTCCCGACCTCCAGCCACACCCTACACAATCTTTAGACACAAGGAACAAAAGTGCAATAATCCCTTCGAGGCCCCAGTAGAGACTACAATTGAGGGCTAATGGGCCATGGGGGGGGGGGGAGCATTCTAGCAGAGGCTATCTCAGTGTCCTTTAGAGAGTGTGTTAGAAAGAATTTCCTCCAGGTCCAATTAGAGACTACAATGGAGTCTAATGGGGCCTGGAGGGGGGTCTCTCCAACACTCTGGTTCCTATTCACAATATAGCAAAACATAGCTCGCTGATACCAAGTTGGCTCCTCTTACCTTAATTACTGTTGCTTGCTGGCTGCTGCCGGCAGGCTGTGGGCTTGCTGGCTGCTGCCGGCAGGCTGTGGGCTTGCTGGCTGCTGCCGGCAGGCTGTGGGCTTGCTGGCTGCTGCCGGCAGGCTGTGGGCTTGCTGGCTGCTGCCGGCAGGCTGTGGGCTTGCTGGCTGGCCTGTGGGCTGGCTGGCCACTGGGGCACTTGTAGATTATTTAAAGAAATAATTCATGCACAATAACCACTACTGCTCTGTGTAGTCGTTATGGTGCCAGGAGGGCCGGGCCCCCCTTTTAGAGTAAGTAGTCAAACCGTTTAAGAACAGTTTGACAACTTACCTGGGGTCTGCTGGGATATGAGGCTGTAGTAGGGTATAGGAGCAGTGGTGCAATGTGTAAGGGGTGCAGTGTGTGTGAAAGGTTCAGTGTGTGAGGGGGTGTAGTGTGTGAATGTGTAGGGTGTGTGGGGCAATGTGTGTATGAGGGGGCTGTGTATGTGTGTGGCAATGTTAGTATGGGGGGCTGTGTGTGTATGGGTGGGCAGTGTATGTGTGTGTGTGAGGCAATGTGTGTAAATGTGTATGGTGTGTGGGTGTATGGGTGTATGGGGGGCAGTGTGTGAATGTGTATGGTGTGTGGGGGCAGTGTGTTTATAGGGCTAGAGCTCACTCTCACCACTGCGACCACCAGGAATCCCTGGTGGTCACAGTGTTGAGAGTGAACTCTAGCCGTAGCTCCAGGGCTAGAGTTTACTCTCGCAAGAGCCGTAACGTTGCCGTGGTAACCGCGGCAACGATCTGTGCTCGCGCAAGAAGGACCCAGAGGAGCTGCAGGCTGAGCTCCCGGGTCCTCTCTTCCTCCCTCCCCTGCCGGCTTCCCGCACGGTGCCTGCGGACAGGGGAGGGGGCAATTGCCCTCCTCTTACTCCCCCTCTTCTTACCCCCCTCCCCTTACTCTCCCCCTCTTCTTACTCCCCTCCCCCTCTTCCTACTCCCCTCCCCCTCTTCCCCTCTTCTTACTCCCCTCCTTCCTCTTCTTACTCCCCCCTACCCCCTCTTCTTACCCCCCTCTTGTCATGGACATGAAGGGGTGCTGCCCAGAGACAGCACTATCCCTTTAAATGTAGGAACCAATTTAGCAAAGAATAAATGCAAAAGACACAATGAATAGTGCAAATAAAGAAATATATATTATAGTGAATCAAAGTGCAAAAAGATAACAAAACAACATAATAAATATATACAAAGTCACAGAACAAAATGTATATAACAATATAGGATAAGCATGAATAGTGCTGGCAATGAATACTTAAATAGTCCTTTGGTATGAAGGCAGGATTGTGCAGGCACCACTAGTAATAGGTAGGACACAGATCCAAAGATCACAAGGCAGATATACCAGGAAGCAAGACCAGAGGCAAAATAAATGAACCAGGCTGCAGGGTCAGGATCACTGGAAATAAAGCAGAGATCACGGAACCAGGACACAGGATCAGAGGGCACAGCAACGAAGGACCAGGAGGACACAGGATGAAGACCAGGAGAACACAGGAACAAAGAACAGTATGCAGGATCAAGGAGCCAGGAGCCAGGAGGCAGGAGGCAGGAGCCAGAATCACGGGAAACCAGGAACCAGGAGACAAGAAACAATGATCTGGCCAGGAGTGAGGGGAGAACCCAAACTAAATAGGTGCTAAACAAGGACCAGGTGAAGTGCTAAATGAAAAGAAATGAGGAACAGTGCCAAACAGAGACAGTGGTGAGTATGAGTACTGCACGAGGGCAAATCAGCTAAGGAGTGGCGTGACACCTCTTCTTACTCCCCCCTTCCTCTTTTTACTCCCCCCTCCCCCTCTTCTTACTCCCCCTCCCCCTCTTCTTACCCCCTTGTTACTCCCCCCTCTTATTACCCCCTCCCCCCTCTTCTTACTCCCCTCTCTTCTTACTCCCCCCTCTTCTTACTCTTCCCTCCCCCTCTTCTTACTCCCCCCTCTTCTTACTCCCCCCTCCCCCTCTTCTTACTCCCCCTTCCTCTTCTTACCCCCTTCTTACTCCCCCTCCCTTCTTACTCCCCCTCCCCCTCTTCTTACCCCCTTCTTACTCCCCCCTCTCTTCTTACTACCCCCTCCTCTCTTCTTACCCTCCTCTCTCTCTTCCTACTCCCCCTCCCTCTCTTCTTACTCCCCCTCCCTCTCTTCTTACCCCCTCCCTCTCTCTTCTTACCCCCCTTCCTCTCTCTTCTTACCCCCTCCCTCTCTTCGTACCCCCCTCCCTCTCTTCTTACCCCCTCTCTCTTCTTACCCCCCTCTCCCTTCTTAAGCCCCCCTCCCTTCTCTTCTTACCCCCTCCCTCTCTCTTCTTACCCCCCCACTCTCTTCTTACCCCCCTATCTTTCTCTTCTTACCCCCCTCTCTCTTCTTACCCCCTCCCTCTCTCTTCTTACCCACCCTCCCTCTCTCTTCTTACCCCCCTTCCTCTCTCTTCTTACCCCCCTCCCTCTCTTCTTACCCCCTCTCTCTTCTTACCCCCTCTCTCTTCTTAACCCCCCTCTCTCTTCTTACCCCCCTCCCTTTCTCTTCTTACCCCCCTCCCTTTCTCTTCTTACCCCCCTCTCTCTTCTTACCCCCTCCCTCTCTCTTCTTACCCCCTCTCTCTCTCTTCTTACCCCCCTCTCTCTTCTTACCCCCCTTCCTCTCTTCTTACCCCCCCTCTCTCTCTTCTTACCCCCTCCCTCTCTCTTCTTAATCCCCCCTCTCTCTTCTTACCCCCTCCCTTTCTCTTCTTACCCCCTCCCTCTTCTGAAGTGCCCGACCGGTCAGTCCGCCCCTGGATGAATACATTTATTTGTAATCTTTTTAATATGAAGTTCTTTTTTTTGACTAAAAAAAAATAAATTATAACATTTATTTGAAGCATGGGAAGCTCAGCTAGCACATAAACATGTGATAAAACCGCAAAAAAACACAAGTGAAATGTATGATCCACAATCACACAGTCTGTGCTGGTGATTTGACAAATGATTTAAAAAAAAGAAAGCTTCTTAGATGCAACAGACACAGATGGACTGAAGGATTACAGAGAAAAGATCCGGAAATAAACCCTGAATTAAAGGCCAACAAGCATTGAAAGTTCAGAACATTAGTTTGTCATTATTACGTAAATGATGTACTGTGTCTTGCTGTAAAACATCCTGTAATGGTATTTTTTTTAATAATGAAAGCAATTAGTTTCTTTTTTTAAAGCATCCGAGATATGTTTCTAATGTATTTATGGTTAAAAAAGAAATGACTAGACAATCTTCTCTTTTGTTTAACTATTTTGTGGGATTTAACATTTTCACTAGTGATGATTCTGAGACTAGCATGATTTATTTAATAGACAATGAATGTTAGAGAGTGAACATTCTGTTCCAAAACAGCAATTCTAGAAGGACATGATATAAAAACACGGTAAAATTAGGTTATTTCTCTTTTTTTCTGAAGTCATTGATGATTGACATAAGGCCGAGCCCCTCAACTATAGTAAAGAAGTAGTGGTTAATGGTAGTGAGCGAGTCAGTAACAAAGATCTTCATGAAACACAGAGGCCTGTAGAGTGTTCAGTTCTCAGCCAATGCACAATTCAATGAGTTGCCACCATAGATTTCGATCTAAAAAAAAAATGAAAGCAGCTTTAATAAAACTAGTTTGGTCGTTATGGGTGAGAGAGGGTACAATAGCAGACAACTGCAAAGCCATAAGGTTGGAAAATAGGTTTGTGTCGCAGTTTATTTGCGAAATGGGTCTAAAGTTGGTACAGGATGTCTGTTCCTTTCCCTGTTCTGGCAAATTAATTACATGAGCCACCAATATATCTCTCGGCAAGGAACCGCAGGAATTATGATTACCTCAGATTTTTAAAATGGCATCATTGTTGGAGAACTCCATATCTGCGACAGATTTAGTGGATATATCTCTTAGAGGCAGCCCCATCAATGTTAGAAAGCACCATAAGAGAGCTTTCCTTGCCAGGGATCTATCCTCTTCATCTTCTGAGGAGGATATGGTCCCAGTTTTACGTAAAAAGAATAAAGAAAGGCGGCTGGTCTCTTTTGCCAGTTCCTCATTTGAGGAAAATGTTTCTGCTCCTCCTTCCCCTCATATTCGTTTGAGTAAGCGCAAAACTTAAATGGACAGGATCAAAAAAGCGGAATAGTGTTTCCCTCATTTGAGCACCAGAAACACCTTCCAGAGAAAAAGGACAAATCTCATTGGAGGTTAGATAGCTCTTCTCCTTCCTCTTCTAGAGAGTTTGCTCATTCTTCAGGATGGAGGGTTTATCAGACCTTCTAGGCTTAGTACAGAAAATTTTTTTCTACATTAAGTTAGCCCTAAAACATGCCTTCCATTGAGTCCATATAGCCAAGAAACACAGGCGTTTCTTCAGGTTTTGGTGAAAAGGAAAGGTGTGGCAATGGACTGTTATGGTGTTTGGCCTATGTAATGTACCATACACATTCTCCAGAATAATTCAGTGATAGCCCATGTCAGACTATAAGGTTACATGTGTCTGTACTATCTAGATGTCATCCTGCTCATGCACCCAGATGGGGAAGTCCTTGCTTCTCAGATGGAATATTTACTGCTTCCCTTTTACAAGACCTATGATTTGTAGTGAATTTACAGAAATCAGTCCTAATTCCCACTCAAAGCATTCTCTTTCTGGGTTTTGTACTGAACACCAGGGCTATGTCACTAGGAATCCCTCAAGACAATCTGGACAAATTATTGGTACATCTGACCTCATCTTTCCAGAGATGGCCCTTGAGAGATCTGGCAAAGATTATCAGGAAACTAATAGCTTTAACACCAGCCTACGACGATTCCCCTTTACTTTGCAGAAGAAGTCAGCTGTTTTTAGGCAATTAAGATGGGGTGGCCATTGGGAATCAAAATTCTTTCTCCCCAAGAAGGTCAGAGAAGAGTTTAAATGTTTTCAGGGGTTAGAAATTCCACTTCCTCGTCCCCTGTTAGAGCAGCCGTTTGCAGTTACTCTGACGTCAGATGCCTCAAATCACGGTCGGGGTGCATTTATAGTCCAAAATGCGATAAGAGGAATTTGGTCAGACCAAGAGAGACTCCTTCATATAAACATCTTGAAGTTAAGAGCAATACAATTAGCTTTCCTAGTTCCTCTAAGCCAGTTACCCACATCGGTAAAAGTCCAATAGGACAACAGGACAGTGACAGCTTATATAAACCACAGAGGGGGCACAAGATCAAGGGGTCTTTGTTTGGAGGCTCTAGATCTTGATCTTGGGCTTTAGCAAACAAAGTTCGGGTTTACGCAGAATATGTTCTGGGAGAGGCGAACAAGCTTGCAGATTCTCTCTCTCGACAGAGTTTGTCTCTGGCAACAATTCAATTAAAAATTGCTCTATTCCAATCATAGAAAGCATTTTTGGCCAGAGACAAGTAGATCTGTTTACATTCCAAATGTCTGCACAAACTTCCAGGTTTGTCTCCAGGGTTTGGACAAAGGGAGCTTGGAAAATGGATGCACTGTCTTTCCAATGAACAGATTCCAGCCACTTATGCCTTTCCCCCTCCATCTTTCTGATGAAAGTAGGAAAAAAACAGAACTATAATTCCTGGAGAACCAGGAAGAATAGATGGGTGGATTGGCGCTATTGATAAGAGATGCAACTACTCCCAAGTGCTACATAATCACCAAAATAGCACAATGAACATACATAAGAAACAGCAAAATAGGTTTAGGGAGGTGCAACAGAAAATTAATAATAAACAAGTGTATACTTATATTAGGTGGATCCTGGTTTCAACCTAAAATTGAAGAAAAATGCATAGCATAACACCGTAACAGGTCTTCCTCAGGTGCATAATCCATAAACTACATTTCATTCTGATTTATACATATAAATTAATTGGACAATTACAAACACATGTTAATTAGAGGACCATATATGGTCCTTCCGACTTGCCTCCGCCATATTGGGAAGGTCAAATTTTGAAATTCTCAAGCAATCAACTAAAATACACATTTGTCTAACATTATAAACCTAGTTAAGCATCATATAGCACATAGACACTCATATCAATAATATAAGTTTACTCAAAAGACCCCAATTCTCCTCGATTTTTTCGGCATATTTTCTCCGTCCGGGATTCCAAGATGGCAGTCGGGTATCTTCCGGTTTTTCTGACGTCATGACGTCAACGTGATTCGTCCCGGTGTATCATGTGATCGGGAGGTTCTTCATTTCCCATTATTGGATGAGAAAAAGGTCCTCTTTAGAGAAAAATGCCATTTTGGAATCTGGCATAAAGTCCACTTAGTAAGCATTTTAAAGAGAGAAACTAGTGGATAGAAACAAGTGTCAAATATTGGTAATCACCTACTGACTACATAAAAAACGAAATACATACATAAAATATCCCATCATAAAGAAAAGTTAAATAAAAATTTAAATAAAAATGTATATATTTAGAATTATATAAGAATCATTAATATGGTGGAATTAAATGAGAGCTGCCATTTCAAAATCCAAGTTAAGTCCACCCGGAGACAAAGTCTCCAAATTGAAAATCCATCTCATTTCACAGCGATTGAGGGCGGACTCAACATGGCCTCCTCTCGAGTGGCAGTTATTTTTTTGAGTCCGCCCTCAATCGCTGTGAAATGAGATGGATTTTGCCGCAGATCTCCACTATGCAGCTGCAGTCCCTTGCCACACCGGTCACACTTTCCGAAGTTGCAAAGCCCATATCTTCCCTCCCTGCTCACAGAGCACCAAGCCCAGATGGGTTTTCCAGTATTTGCTACCGCACATTTACAAACTTTCTGAGTCCTTATTTAGTTAAGTTGTATATCAGAGTTTGCAGGAATCTATGATCTGCAAACTTTCTTTGTCTTAGGGATGAGCATAACCACCAAGCAAAGCTAGTGGGTATGCGGCAGCCTCCTGGAGTCAAATGCCAGAGCTGAAAAAATGCTTGCGCTGTGCTCCTGCACAGCAACAGCGTTTCAGCCAATCAGGTAATCAGCCGTGCTGAGTGCGAGAATCTTGATTGCCTCAGATTTTTAAAATTGGGAAACTGCGGATGGTAAGCTCATCCCATGAATCACTGAGATTATATATTACCCAAAGGGTAGAGAAACTTAATTAAACATCTAAACAAAAAAAGAACTCAAGGACCCAATAGAAAAGGGGAACAAGGAAATATTTAATAAGTCGTAAAGACAGAATTCCTCAATCATCCTTCTATATCTTACCTAGTTCTGCATCTTAAGGATGAATTAATGATGTTCAGGACCTGATCAGATAAAAGGGGATGCATTAACAGCCTACCAGGGCTGCGATCCACATCAGCTGCGGAAGCTTGAACAAAAATGCCCAATGGGATCTTGGTTCCCTTGACTAACTGATGGATCAAGGGGTACCATGGTCTGGAGGTCCATACTGGGTAAACGAGAACTAAACTCTGTACCCTGTCCCTGCGGATCTTCTCCAGCACTTTCATCAGAAATAAGAAAGAGCAAAATAGGTTTACCATCCGCAGTTTCCCAATTTAAAAAATCTGAGGCAATCAGGATTCTCGCACTCAGCACGGCTGATTACCTGATTGGCTGAAACGCTATTGCTGTGCAGGAGCACAGCGCAAGCATTTTTTCAGCTCTGGCATTTGACTCCAGGAGGCTGCCGCATACCCACTAGCTTTGCTTGGTGGTTATGCTCATCCCTAAGACAAAGAAAGTTTGCAGATCATAGATTCCTGCAAACTCTGATATACAACTTAACTAAATAAGGACTCAGAAAGTTTGTAAATGTGCGGTAGCAAATACCGGAAAACCCATCTGGGCTTGGTGCTCTGTGAGCAGGGAGGGAAGATATGGGCTTTGCAACTTCGGAAAGTGTGACCAGTGTGGCAAGGGACTGCAGCTGCATAGTGGAGATCTGCGGCAGATTTTGGTTGGATAAGAACTGGGAAATATCCTCCCTTGTGGCTTGATACACCCCCTGGCTAAACCTCTAAATTATAGAACTTTTCATAAAACTGTGCAAACTCATTGGCTATGAGGATTTACAATTTTATGACCTAGAAAATCCTTGACAAAGGAGATGTAGCATATTTTTGCTGTAGTTGGCGAGACAACATTGCTCTCGTTATTTTACCCCGGGTAGAATAGTGGCTTTTCAATCTCTATAAAATGTAACTGGCTTGAGTAGCATAGTACTCATTTGTTTTTGTTTTTTAACCTGTTTAATTTGGGACAGAAATTGTGGGGGCAATGCTTATTTGTTGGGTTGTGAGGCTTTTAATAGTTCCACGCTGTTCATTAAAGAATATGAGATCCGCTAGTCTCTCCTTTTTTTATAGCGACCAACTGAATAAAAACTCCACGAATCAAGCCACAGAGATGCCATAGCAATCCCCTCTGTATCATTATTTACAAAGAAAAGCCTTCAATTCTTCCTTTACTTTTGCTTGGGATTGTGGATTCAAAGGAATACTCCCATTCAAGTGCTACGTACCCGTACTCTGAAAGGGAAACTTCTCTGTTCAGCTCAGAGTAATAGGAGTATGGTCTGACCATGAAATGAGACTGATTCAAGCGGTCTGGGTATATTTAACAAGTTTGTGGAGACTAAAAATCTATCAGTCCTGCTGTACGAGTTATGCACGATTAAATTAAATGAATAATCCTTGTCCCATGTCCCAAGCATTATACACATTGAACATGAACAATAAGATGCATTTTGGTGGCATTGGAAGCCCACCACAGTGGTGGTATCTAAGCAAGGATGATGTTACAATCCACCTAAGATGAGCCCCCCAAAACGTAACTGACCATCACGTGATCCATATACATTCACCAATGTTTAGGGCATTTATTAATATAACAGTTAAGTTTCATTTATGTGCCCTGCTTGTCTGCAACCATTTTATGTAATTTGAAGGCAATAGAATCCATAAACAGTATAGAAACCCCCCACTATCTAGACTTAAAACAGGAATGACAATAATTACCAAAACAGCGTGCTTAAATAATCTGCAAATATAAAACACAAATAATAGTGCAGACTGTCTGAATACACTCCTATACACTTAGAGAAATCTTAGGAAAAAAACTCACATGTCCCAGAGCCCTATCACCCCTGGCTCTGGGTTTGTAAGGCTCTTTTGGAGAGGGGATATCCCCACACTGCTGAATACTCCAAAGGATATGTTCACTGCTGATCCTTGTTGTGCTGTGTGTAAAAACAGAAGGGGAGGACCTCCAATTGAATAGTATCTTAAGTAAGTTTATTACATAAAAAAGTTAAAACCCTTACTTGGGATGTGGTGGGTATAGACTCACAGAGTCACCCACATAAAAGCATGAACAAATATTGTAAAAACGCTTCCTGATTGCAGTCCGATCAGTCCGATCACGTGACCGCTTCCGGGTCCGCCCCTCCAGTGACGTTCGTGTCAATTCTTCCTTTACTTTTGCTTGGGATTGTGGATTCAAAGGAATACTCCCATTCAAGTGCTACGTACCCGTACTCTGAAAGGGAAACTTCTCTGTTCAGCTCAGAGTAATAGGAGTATGGTCTGACCATGAAATGAGACTGATTCAAGCGGTCTGGGTATATTTAACAAGTTTGTGGAGACTAAAAATCTATCAGTCCTGCTGTACGAGTTATGCACGATTAAAACAGGAATGATTGAAAAGAATTTGGAGGAAAAAGAGGGCTGCTAACCCAAACGCAAAATGGATTTCATGATAGAATGCCATATCTGCACCTGCTTTACATGCTGATTACTCAGTTAACTCAGAATGATTTTAACTTCCAGATAACAGGGCACTTCACAATAGTAATTTTGAAAACAAATGTTTCCCCAATAATATATCAACAAACTGTACATTCCAGAACTGGACTATTCCCCACAAGCAAGATGTCCAAAACACGGTCAGATTGGATGTATCCAGCCTGAGAAATCATCGAATGAAGTTTAGCTGGCTGTGGCTAGTTATAGGCTTTCCAGGCTGCCGCCGGCTAAGGGACAGTCTCTGAAAAAGAGTCATCTTGCCTTAGGAAAAAGGGGCTCCCACTGGCTGTAGGTGTGCTTTGATGGTTCTTCACAGAGGCGGCTCTCTAATTAGGCAATTTAGGCAGCTGCCTAAGGCCTTGCGCTGTCTGGGGCCTCACAGCTGCCTAAATCGCCATAGGGCAGACTGAACTGTCAGGTTCTCGGTCTATGACCGAGGGCCCGACACAGGAGGGGGCCCGGCGGCTTGCCCTGTTTCCGCCGGATGCGAGGCCCCTTCACTTGGTGTTTGATTCCAAACACTATATTTTTAACAGGCAGGCTTTAAGAAGGCTCACTTTGGGCATGTAGAATCTATTCCCCATAAGTTTTCCCAACACTCCAGAAGAACCTTAGAGCAGTTCAACATATTCTGATTTATCAGACTAGTCACAGGACTTAAATAGAGCACAATGTTTATGTAATGAGGGTCAGACAATGACAAAGGAGAGTGGACCATATGGGAGACTTAGTGTAGAGGTATAGAAAACAGTCTTAATTGGTCTGAAAGACTATACATAACACTGTCATGCCTTAACTACAGCATTGGTACAGCATACTCGAAAGATACAAATAACAGTTGGAACTTGGAAGAACAGTCTTTTTATTTGGAACAAGTGGAGACAACTTTCGGCTCCTCTCTGAGCCTTTGTCAAGTCTCAAGCCAAATTTTTTTTCCATTTGTTGACTCCGGGGATTGGCCCTCCCTTTCTGGAGTACCTTGCAGGAAGTATTCACAATTCTTTAATGTGTGCATATGTAGCGGAGTCGTATCTGAAAATAGTTCCACGGCTCTTCTCCGCTGGATCCACAAGAATACAATCAGGAACAAGAAAAACGCCAAATAAATATCCCACCTCCTCCCCAGCAACTGGGACGACACACAGTTCTGGGAGTACAACTGGTTTTATTCCTGCCACACACTGCTTTTATACATTGCCCCTAGCATGGGGTTTCTCAGTCACAATTACAGGGCTTTTCTTCCCAGGATCCTCTGTGCCTGAGAGATAATTGCGTGAGAAAAAAATATAACTTAATTATCTCTCAGGTACAGAAACATCTACAATATTTTAAAACACACCAAAAAAATATTTTAATAACTTCAGAACCCCACGAAAGTCATATCACCGATTAGCTTGGATCTGAGGACATACTTTGCCAAAATATCACTCAGATCACATAGTTGGTTCGGGAAAGCCATTCAAATGAAGTTTTGACCGGTGATGCCCCAAAGCAGTAGGGGGTTCTCACACAAACACTGATGAATCCATTCTATGGCGGTACAAATGACCCCCCTATTCGGTAGTTTATGCCTCCTGAACGCCGTTCTCCTAACTGTTCGGGAAGTTGCATGGGCAGCGGTACCAGTTTCCCGGGTGTTCACGGGGTGGCGTATCTGAAAATAGTTCCACGCCGTCAACTACTATCTACCGCTGCCCTCGTTTGGGAGACAAAATGGCCGCCAATTGTTTGAACAGAACACGTGTGTTCGTTATACGAACAGCAACCACACAGGGAAAGCACTTGAACTAAAAAACAAGGGGCCACACAGCGAGGGGGTTCGGTAAACAAACAGACAGCCGAACAAAGGGAATAAAAGGATGTTTGGGTTATCCATTCCGTTACACATTATACTCTTGTTTTCTTGCAAACAAATAACACCAATGTCACCTTCACAAATTATTTTTATATGATCATCAGTATTAAATTGGCATTACATTGACAATAGTAACACATGTACAACTTGTGTGGGTATGTAGACCAAAGATTAGGATACATAAATAAAATGTAAAATAAAAACATAAACAATAAGATTTCCCTTTTTGCTCTTTGTTTATGAGCATGTTATATATATATATGTGTGACTCCAACTCGTTTCTTTGATTGCTATTCCCTTTATTCAGCCTTTTACTTACTTATATCGGTCTCCCCTCCTTTGTTCCTTCACTATTTTCCCCCTTTACGAATGCATCCCATGCATCCATACCTAGGCTGGTCGTCTTACTTGGGCATATGTGAGTAGCTGCCATGGTCTTGTAAGTTAGATTCATGGAAACTTGCCAAATAATATCTTGGGTGGTTTGGATATTCCTGGGCTTCCATAGGCGTGGTAACAAAGTGTTGGCTGCTATGATTATAAGATCAAAGGCTTTCTAGAAACCTTAGTAATGTTTTGCGGCAGGATAAATAATAAGCACATTTCCAGTTTGGGCTCAGAGAAAATCTTGAGGAGGGAGGACAGAGGTCCAATATTGATTTCCAAAACATTATAACCGGGGAGCATGTTCACCACACGTGGAACATTGTTCCCACCTCCGCACCATATCTCCAGCATGAGTTCGAGCTTCCTTGTACATTTTTGCCAATTTAGTCAGTACTATGTACCATCTATAAAAGATCTTACATTAAAAGTGGGATATACGCAGGAGGTTAAACCCTTGTGGATACTGAATGTTCTCTTCTATTATTCCATGTCTATTTGGGATCCCAGATCGCTGTGTCATGCATCAATATGTCCCATTATCTGTGATACCCCGCCTCAATTGACCTCTTTGTAACACACAGAAAAACACTTTTTTAATTGGTCACAATCGCAATCCCTGTTTCGCTGGTTTTTGGAATGTCTACTCTAGCCTTCTTATTCTGCCATATGAGCTTGGTAAGTATGTGGTGTCAATTATGCAGGAATGCTTTAGGTAAGGGTATTTTTACTGTTTGTATCAGGTATCAAAGCTTGAGCAACTGGACCAATATGATGGCTGCACTTCTACCCATCCATGAAAAAACTTTGCCCTCCCGTTTCTGTAATGTATTTGTGAATTCTTTAATTAGTTTCTTACAACTAGCTTGGAATATTTTATGTGACTCTTATGCCCAGGAAAATGAGGTAGTCTGACCGCCAATCAAACTGAATTGTGTCTTTGAGGCTTGACACTGCCATGCCATCCAGGTTTACAGGCAATACTTGTGTCTTTGTGACATTATGTTTCTAATAGGACCATTTACTATATTCCTGTATTTGCTTTTGTAAATTTGGAATGTAGATTATGTGGTTGGGTAACTGTGTAACTTATATTCCCGGACACACCTAGCTTCACTCCATGGACCGATGTATCTTCTCTAATAGCTGCCACTAGTGGCTCTAATGCTAAGACATACAAGAGCGGGGACAAGGGGCAACCTTGCCGGGTTCAATTTGTTATGGTAAATGGGTCTAAACAAACCCTGTATTAAAAATCTGTGTTTTGGTTTTTTTATATAGAGCTCAGATACCTGTGCATTAACGCCTCAATGAATATCTCATTCAGGCAGTCAAATGCCTTCTCAGCATAAAGAGAGACCAGTACACCTACACCGCTTTCCCTCAAACTGGGAAGACTGTAGAGTAAATCTAACACTTTTCGTGTATTCTCTGCTCCTTACCTGATCGAACCCCACTTGATCTCTATGGATGGTACGAGGGAGAATAGTGCTTAACCTAGGAGCGTATAATTTAGCAAAAATTTTAGCATCATTATTCAACAAGGAAATTTGTCTAAATTTAATGCATTGATGCTTTCCCGGCATAGGGAGCATGACTACATGGGCTGCCAGTAACTCATATAATGCATTTAATGCTTTCCCGGCATAGGGAGCATGACTACATGGGCTGCCAGTAACTCATATAAAAATGTGTGCCATGCCAGTAGCTGAGTCTGTGTTCTATGTTTTAATGTAAACGTTCTATAAATGAGCAGTCGCCAAATAACTGGCATATGTGCTAACCATGGAATATTAGGAGAAGCATCAGGTTTATTATTTTGAATAAAGTATTAGTGTATCTCAGATTCTAATTCTGATGCAAAGTCACTGTCTGCAGAAGAGATTCATCAAGCTGCTGTGGACTACATTGTTTATAATCATAAGATGACTGGAGCGTGGTCTGACCAAGAAATTCGGTCAACAGTACACTGCAGTACCTGGTTAAAATGAGATAGATGGATTAGACACCCATCTATCTGTAAATATGAATTGTGTACATGGGAAAAATGAGTGTACTCCTTATTTAATGGATGAAATACCCGCCTTGTGTCATACCTTGTTTGTAATGTTTTTTGCAACTTGAGACTTGTAGGGCAACAGTGGAATCTATGTTTGGATTCATTACATAATTAAAATCACCACATATTACCCAAATTCCCTGCTATGAAGAGTTTATCCTAATGAGAGGTTTGTGGAGACAGTTTTGCTGGTTGACATGCGGCCCTTACAGATTCACTATTTTGTGTGTCTCATTGTTTATGGTGCAGAGTAGAAAAATGCATCTACCCTCTGGATCTACTATCTGTCTTTATAGCGAGAAAGCAGCATGTCTACTAATAAGTACCGATACTCCCTTGGCTTTAGCATTGTAAGTTGCATATAATTGTAAGAGGTATTCAGCTGTTTGGAGCAATTGATTTGATCCCTGTATGAAGTGTGTCTTTTGTAGACAAACTATATCGAGTTTGACACATTTGAGTTCCCGATTTAGGGAATGCCTTTTAATTGTGGCGTCCAACTCCCATACATTGTGTAGAAATATTTTCAGAACACAATCATAAGTTAGATGTTGCTATAACTAGGGGCCCTATAAGTCCGGTTTCCTTGCCTGTCATTTTTTTCTATTTTTTTATCTCAACTGTTTGTCCAGGCAGAATCTCATCTCTTCTGGTCTTATCTTGTTAAAGACCCTGGGTGACATTTTACATTCTCTGTACTGCACTGTTAGTTTCCCAACTTGACCTTTAGAACCATGCCTGTTCAATATATCTTTAGCTTCCTCTATTATGGAGAAACAACAACAACAAAAAAAAACAACAACAGGCCACCCACATAGCCAAACAGAAAACATGTAACCAAAATAAACATACAAAAACTTCAAAGCCCATTATTGGGGCATTGTACCTATAGAAGATGAATCATGAGGTGGCACCTAGCTTGATGCACAATTTAATCTACAGAATAGTTAAGCGCAATCCTTGACCCTCTTTACATTATGTTAACTAATCTACGGAGTCATAAAACTAACCATGTATTAAAGCAGTAGAGTGTGCTAACAATCTCTCTCTACCACATCAAGGGCAGATGTCCTTGAAACACATGTAAGAACTATACCCAATTTGTTTTTTAGTTATACCTTTTTTCTATAACTCTACCTTAATTAGCAACGTATTCTGTCTTGAAACTGCAGACAGTCCCCAAGTGTGCAACTCCGGTAAGTTTATCTGTGTGGTCTGTCCATTCCGTTTAACCAGCAACTTGAAAGGGACTCTCCATCTGTAAGTTCCCTAATGGTCTTTCTCTTGCACAGGGTATGCGCAGTTGTCCACATAGATTTGCACTTCCTTAAATTCAGATAGCAACTCCTTCACCGATCTGTTAGCTATCAACACAGCATTCTTTATGTGGGAATAGTGTATTCTCAGCAGAACGTCCATTCGTGTGGATGCTGGTAAAAATAGAGGCTTAGCTACTCTATGTACCCTACCCCCTTTCTATATTATATGATATATGTTTTGATACTTTAATATGTTAAAAAAGTAATTTGAAAAATGTATCTAAAAACATTAAATCATTTGAAGAGCTTGTCCAACAATCTTAAAGGAGCACTATAATGCCAGGGACACAAATGTATATTCCTGACAATATAGTGTTAAAGACCCTCTTTAAGTGGCAGTCACCCCTTGCCTTCCTTTGAAAAGGTGTTAAACTTATTTTTTTTCCAGCGCCACACCAGTCTTGCGATGACTGGCTCTGCCTCCATGGCTGATATTATCAATTTTGACAATCTCAGCCAATCTAACGCTTTTCCATAGGAAGGACTATTGTGCATGCGTGGCAAAATACGTAGTCGCACCAATCAGCATCTTCTAACAATCGCTACATAACCGTTTCTTTTAATTACAAGGAGATTATTTTTTTTTTAACCACTGTATTACCTTTAGATTTAATGTATTGTATCTAGTATCTATCTGTAGATTTATTTACATTATTACCATTTTCTTATGTGCAGACAAATTATCCTTTAATGTTGCTAATGTCCTCTTGTTATGACTATTTGCACAAATGTGTTAACGAGGTTCCCAACAAGAAATAATGTGTGTCATGTTTCCAATCACAGTGTTTATCCACTCAGTGGTTTTTTTCTAATGACCAGTTTTGTTTCATATTTAGAGAATGCCTAAATGACAAGATGAGGGGTTTGAGGAAAATGTTCATCAGCATTGGTTGTGAACTTGTGAATATCTGATGAGTGTTTGTATTGTGATGAATGTGAATGTCTTTTTCTGTATGAATGATTCAAACAATGGGGTTTAACAATAAACTTGGAATTGAAGTCAGTTAAAAAACAAATTGCAAAATGTGGTCTAAAATATAATAATGTTGGGATCTGAGTTGAGCATATTTGGCTTGGAGAAATATTCTACATCAGTACCTTTTGATTAAATTCTGCAATTTGTCTAAAATAAAATCAGGTCTATTGGATAAACCCCAGAGTTTTTAAAATTTCTATTGATCAATACGGGTGCATTTGTGATATGTCTGGGTGTCTAGATGAAGATGATAGGTAGTATTAGACATATGTTGAGTGTTCTATGTAGGCATGCACATATAGGGGTTTCACTGAAGTGAGAATTGTCATATTAAAGACCAAAGTAGCCAACTAGAAGCATAGCTGACATGGATCTTCTTCTTTTTTTTTGTTTTTTTTTTAAGCAAGATAAACTAATTATCACTAGTGATGTCCCGAACGGTTCGCTGAGGAATAGTTCCTGGCGAACATAGCGTGTTCGCGTTCGCCACGGATGGCGAACATATGCGATGTTCGGTCCGCCCCCTATTCGTCATCATTGAGTAAACTTTGACCCTGTACCTCACAGTCAGCAGACACATTTCAGCCAATCAGCAGCAGACCCTCCCTCCCAGACCCTCCCACCTCCTAGACAGCATACAATTTAGATGAATTCTGAAGCTGCATTCATTTTTTTTGTATTATTCTTTTTTGTGTTTATTATACATTATCCTCCATAGCCAGTAACCTGTGTTTATTATACATTATCCCCCCATAGCCAGTAACCTGTGTTTATTATACATTATCCCCCATAGCCAGTAACCTGTGTTTATTATACATTATCCCCCCATAGCCAGTAACCTGTGTTTATTATACATTATCCTCCCATAGCCAGTAACCTGTGTTTATTATACATTATCCCCCATAGCCAGTAACCTGTGCTTATTATACATTATCTCCCCCATAGCCAGTAACCTGTGTTTATTATACATTATCCTCCCACAGCCTGTAACCTGTGTTTATTATACATTATCTCCCCCATAGCCAGTAACCTGTGTTTATTATACATTATCCCCCCACAACCAGTAACCTGTGTTTATTATACATTATCCCCCCACAACCAGTAACCTGTTTTTATTATACATTATCCCCCCACAACCAGTAACCCTGAGCGGCGGTGGGGGCCCTAAATAAAAATTGGGGGGGGGGAACCTAATGTCCTCCCCACTGGCCCCCACCCCTGAGCGGTGAGTGGGGGCCCTAAACAAGAATAAGGGGGGACCTAATGTCCTCCCCCCTGGCCCCCACCCCTGACCTATTTTCCTCCCTCCTGGCCCCCACCCCTGAGCGGCGGGTGGGGGCCCTAAATACAAATGGGTGGGACCTAATGTCCTCCCCCCTGGCCCCCACCCCTGAGCGGCGGGTGGGAGCCTTAAATACAAATGGGGGGGACCTATTGTCCTCCCCCCTAGCCCCCACCCCTGAGCGGTGGGTGGGGGCCCTAAACAAGAATAAGGGGGGGAACCTAATGTCCTAAATGAAAATTGAACCCCCCTCCCCCCCAGGTGACTAGGGGTCCCCAAACCCCTAGTCACCCCCTCCCCCCAAAAAATAAACTCCTACCTACCCCCCTCACCCTAAAATTAATGAGGGGGGGGACCATTTAACTAAGTACCTTTAAAAATAAAAATACACTTACCATTCAATGTTTTCTTTCTTCTAAAATCTTCTTTTTTTCAGCCCCAAAAAAGGCCGAATAAAAATCCATAATAACCGACGCAAAAAAAAAAAAATCCATCTTCACCCAGTGAGGGCTCTGCGCAGACTGAACTCTGCAGGGCTGGGGAAGGCTTATAAAGCCTTGCCCCGCCCTGCAATTAGGCTCAGAGCACTCTGATTGGTGGGTTTAAGCCATCCAATCAGAATGCTCTGACAGGTAAATGAAGAGACTGACAGGTAAGTCTCCACATTTACCTGTCACAGCACTCTGATTGGTTGGTTTGAAATCCACCAATCAGAGTGCTCTGTGTCATTTTACACAGCGTGGGAAAGTTCTTTGGAATTTTCCCATGCTGTGTAATTTGACTCATAACTCTCTGATTGGTTACTTAATCCACCAATCAGAGTATTATGAGTCAAATTACAGCCTCTTGCAGTTAAGATTTTAACTGCTGCACAAGTATGTTTTATTAAATAGGCTTGTTCTTTTGGACATTCAGGCAGGTTCATAGTTAATAAGGCAATTTTTGGGGAAATTTAAATACTTATTTTTAATGCTTTTTTGATGAACTCAAAAGCCCAAGACCATAAAGTACTTTTTTACATTTCCCCAAAATATGCATATAAGAGCCTATTTCTTTCTCACATCTCCAGCATTTATTATATCTGTTTGAAAACATTTAGTTATTTTTGTTCAAACAAAATACCATCTGGCACTGCAGGAACCTCTAGAGCCCCTCTCCCTCCCATCCCCATCCCAAGTTGCTGAAGGGGTTAAAACCCCTTCACTGACTTACCGGAGCCCAGCGCTGTAGTCCCTCGGCGATGGGTCAGATTCCGCCTACGCTCCTTTATTTAGATCTCCCCATAGGAAAGCATTACACAATGTTTTCCTATGGGGAATTCGTCAACGCTGGAGGTCCTCACATAGCGTGAGGACATCCAGCGTTGTTTTAAAACACTTTTCATGAACACGGACGTCTCCTCTAGTGGCTGTCACTAGAGGAGTACTTAACCGTGGAAGGTAAAAATTAACTGCAATAATTACACTTGCAGGGTTAAGAGTAGTGGGAGTTGGCACCCAGACCACTCCAATGGGCACAAGTGTTCTGGGTACCTGGAGTCTCCCTTAAAAGTGCATTTCTATCAATGAGAGATCATGGATATTTTTAGTAAAACTAGAAAAAGCTGAATTCCATGACTGCTCATCAAGTCTGAGACAAATCTCTTTCCCATATGGTACTATTTCTGTTTCTCTGTTTGTTTATTATTTAATAGTTTGATTAATTTTACACATTTAGCCAACATTTTTTTATCTTTCTGCAAAAATATATTTTCCAGTTTCGATAGTACTTCATTGTTTTCCATCAAGGTGTGTTCTTTCAAGAAGCTTTTAACTCTAATATAATGAAACACTTCCTGTGAAGGCAGACAGTGGTTATGTTGTAGATCTACAAATCTATTTACAGTATTATCCTCTACAATTTGATACACCCTTTCTTGCACTCTACATTTTTTGCCTCTAAATGATACCAATCTTAATTTTTTAAAACTGGGTTATATATTTTATTTACATGGTATAAAGTACTGGCATCATGATATTGTTGGACATAGGAAAGCTTAGGTCGCCTATTTTAGTGTCTTTTGACAGTATATTGATACTAATACGTGTTATTTTTCATTTCCACACAAAATTTCTGAAGCTTTTGTTGAATTAACTCTAGCAATGGAGTTGGAAAGCTTAATGGTAACATCCTGAATAAGTAAACCCATTTGGGTAAAACACACGCCTTTAGGATATTAATTCTTCCATACCATGACAACTCTTTGTTACTCCATTCTTTTAGCAATATATGTATAGATCTAAAATTATCAAGAAAATTGCATTCAATTTTTTTTATATATCTGTTGGAATAATAACACCTAAGTATGTAAAAACATTTTTTTTAAAAGTCCAAACTATAGTTGATACTAATTAGCTCTCGTTCTACTTTATCTCAATTATAAAGTTGAGTGGCCGTTTTGCTAACTAAATTTGTTTTTTTCTTCCAACAGATTTTTCAATGATATATTTGGATAAGTCAGAAAAATAAAAACATCATTTGCATAAAGGCAGATTTTTGACTGATGATTTTTTTTTTTTTTTTTTAAATTCTTTATTTTTGTAGTGCATATAGTAGTCACAGGCATACATATGGTACCCCAACGGCATTCCATATGCAGGTTTCAAGACATTAGTTACAGTAGGGGGTAAATAGACAGTGCACTTTTTTTATATTAGTAGTATGCATGGATAACATGTGTATAAAACAGGCTTAAACGACAGGCATATAAATCGAGCTGAAAAAGCAGGCTTGTAAGTCAGGCATAGAAAACAGTTTGTGAAATCAAGCTTTTAAATCAGGCTATTCAGACCGGCTATTCAGTCTGGCTATTGACTCAGGCTATTAAATCAGGTTAACAATTCTGGCTAGTAAATCAGGTGTATAGAATATATACAGGCAAGTCCCTAGACCTGTGGTTATAGAGGAGCCGAGGATATGATCCCTGTGAGCAACCATAAGGGCTTAACCAAGCTAATTTAGCCACCTCAAAACAGTGAACCCCTTGTATTAGGCTACACATCGATTATGTGAGGAATCAGTATTGATTAAACAGTGCACCGGGTAGTATATATTTGCACATATCACATTATAAAGGTGCTGCGCAGAGACACGTTAGGGGTGCGTTATAGGCAACTGAATCAACGATTTCTGCATGAGAGAGTCTCGGTGCGAGTGTGTAGGGCTTGTGTACCCATCTCCCGACCTGCCTGCGTCTCGATGGTGTGTCCAGCATGGCGATGATCTGCCAGTCCATGGCTCTCCCGTTTGGTGAGTGGGTGCCTAGGCCCAGTCTGCAGGGGGGGAGGTCATGGGGTGGCTCCATGGGCTTCTCCTGTGGGTTGTGGGCTGACGGTAGTGTTACCTCCCTGTTGCTGTGGATAGTGCATCCACCGTCAGCTTGTTTTCTCTGCCGGCAGCTTTGTTTCCGCCGCTTTCCCCTCTGCTTCACCGTCAGGTTAGTGTAGGGTATTCTGAGCAGTAGTGTGCAAAAGCCGTCGAGCCCAGTGCAGCTGTTGTAGGGCCTGCTGGGGCAGTGTGCAATAAAGATAGGCCTCGTGTCGCTGAGTCCGGTGCGGTCGCCATCTTGTGAGGCACCATTCCTGCGCTTGTGTGGCTCCGCTTAGTTTTGCACGGCTGCCCGGTTTGGAGCTGGGTTCGCCGTCTCTCCGTGTACCCCGCCGGGTTGTTGGAGCCTCCCTGTTTGTTGGGAGCGGGAGATGGGAGCTGATCTTCTCTTTACCGTTGGTACACCTGGCGTCCGCCATTTTAAGTGTGGCAGGCTGGTTCCCTGGCCTCAGTTGCCGCGTCGCGGTCAATGCCACAGGGTGAGGACCGGGATCACCCCCCCGGTCCAGTGGGGGGGGAAAACGGGGCCGGACCCGCTTCGATCTGCGCCCGTGGCTGGATTCCGTGGCGCAGGATAGTGGGGCAGCGGCCGTCTGTCCCACTCACCGCAGGAGAAGGCCCTGGTCGGGGCAACATGCTTTTCTCCCCCCGGGGGACTGAAGCACGGTAAGCCAGCCTCTCCCCGGGTCCAGCAGTCTCTCAGCCTCGGGTAGCTGCTCTGGCGGTCTGATTTTTAGGCGGTTATACTCGGATTTATAGGTTATATATCGTAGTTTTGCAGGAGCTGCTCAGGCATGCGACCTTCCAGCTCGGCGGTCCGGCCCCGCCCCCTGACTGATGATTTTTAATTGGATATCCCTTTATTTCTCTATTGTCTAAAAATTTTGTGGCAAATGGTTCTATCAACATAATATATAAAATAGGGGATAGTGGGCAACCTTGTCTGGTTCCATTTTTCAATTCGAACCACTCTGAACATAGGTTCATGCCCACCACCATGGCTGTTGAAACAGCATATAAAGATATTATTGCTGTGAGCATCCAATCGCTCAAACCATAGCACTGTAGTGTGATGAACATGTACTCCCATGCACCCCTGTTGAATGCTTTCTCTGCATCTAGCGATAGGGTGAGGAGGGGAGTACATAGCCAATCTGGTCATGATGAATTGTGGATACAAAAATATACTTTAAACGCTCAGCTAGTATTGAGAATAATAGCTTTGTATCTGCATTTATTAAAGAGATTGGATGGTAGCTAGTTAAATCTGATGGATTTTCCCCCTGTTTTAACATAGGTAAAATGTTTGCTTTTAACATCTCTTGAGGGAAGGTACCTATAGTTACAATATCATTAAAACGTATTAACTAAATAGTGAGAAATTTACATAGTTACATAGTTACATAGCTGAAAAGAGACTTGCATTCATCAAGTTCAGCCTTCCTCACATTTGTTTTTGCTGTTGATCCAAAAGAAGGCAAGAAACCTGGTCTGAAGCACTTCCAATTTTGCAACAAACTAGGAAGAAATTCCTTCTTGACCCCAAAATAGCAGTCAGATGTCTCCTTGGATCAAGCAGCTATTACTAATTAGAATTGATATCCCTGTATGTTATGTTTTTGCAAGTATTTATCCAATTGCAGTTTAAACATCTGTATAGACTCTGACAAAACCACCTCTTCAGGCAAAGAATTACATATCCTTATTGCTCTTAGTGTAGAAAAAAACGTTTCTTTGCCTTTCTTCCAGTCTAATTGTGGACCTCGTGTCCTATGTATAACCCTGCTTATGAATAGATTTCCAAATAATGGCTTGTACTGGCCCCGAATATATTTAAATTTGTATAATGTTATCATATCCCCTCTGAGGTGCCGTTTTTCCAAACTAAAGAGATTCAATTTTTTTAACCTTTCTTCAAAACTAAAATGCTCCAATCCTTTTTTTAATCCAATTTTGTAGCTCGTCTCTGCACTTTTTCTAGTGCCATGATATATTTCTTTAGAACAGGTGCCCAAAATTGCACAGCATATTCAAGGTGTGGTCTTACCAGCGATTTATAAAGAGGCAAAATTATATTTTTATCCTGAGAATTTATGCCCTTATTTATACATGACAAAACCTTACTGGCCTTAGCAACTGCAGATTGTCATTGCATATTGCTGCCCAATTTGTTCCCAAATCCTTCTCAAGTGTGGCTATCCCTAATTCACTATCATTTAGGGTGTAAGTTGCTTGTGCATTCTTGACCCCGAAGTGCATAACTTCGCATTTCGCTACGTTAAATTTAATCTGTCATTTTAGTGCCCAGTCTCCCAATCTTTCCAAATCCCTCTGCAACAAAGCTATATCCTGCTCACATTTTATAACTTTACAAAGTTTTGTGTCATTTGCAAACACTGAGACATGGCTTTCAATGCCTATTTCAAGATAATTTATAAATATGTTAAATAGAAGCGCTCCCAAAACAGAACCCTGAGGGACACCCCTTACCACTTTTGTCCAGCCTAAACATTTACCATTAATGACAACTCGTTCCTTAAGCCAATGTTCTACCCAAGAACAAAAATATTCAGATATGTATGAAACAGGAAAAGGGTAAAACATTCAAGAGGGGATCAAGAAAAGCAAAAGTGAATATGCATTTTTTTAAGGGGGGGAAGGGGGGTTAGCTAAATGCATCTTTGCCTGCGTAGACAAAAATAATTGCACCTGTACAGGTTATTTACCAAAGTAAGAAATGTCAGTATTTCTAAGTTTATTTAAAATTTAAGGCCAAAATAGAAAAACAGGACAATATTTTCTAGTGAGCTTCAGCTCTTTTGCCCTTTAATTTGAAATTCAGTTTGAATTGTAAACAGTTGTTGCTGTTGTGAATAACCATAATTTCATTAGTGTGTATTTTTCTTTTCTTATGAGAATATTTATGTATTACTCAGTCTTAAAAATACACATATTTTACTGCTCCAGTACAATGACCTACCCCAACAGTACTCACTGTACAACACTCATGATTTTTTTTAGATATATACAGCTAAAAAGCTTCCTAGAACTCCCAGAAAACACGACTGCTGCAATCACCAGACCCACGACCTTCGAACGCGCATGCTTACACAACCCAACTCGCAAGGGCCAGATCACAGATAACTACCAATTATTAATCACCACCCTACACCCGGGAGCAATGGCCTATGTGGCGGCTTGGGAGAGGAACCTGGGACCACCAGAGGACCAGACAAACTGGCAAGACATATGGGAGGCCACTGCATCCATATCTATTTGCGTAAACCACAAGGAACAGGCCTACAAAACACTACTACGATGGTACCAAACTCCCACACGGCTATACCACATGGGTAGGACTGACTCAGACTTATGCTGGAAGCAATGTGGACACAGGGGTACATACATACACCAATGGTGTCAATGCCCCAAGCTGGCACCACTATGGGCAGAGGTGGCACGACTAGTCTACAAACTTCTCCAAATCGACATACCCCAATACCCCTGGATATGGCTACTCTCCAAACCCTGGAAACCCTTAACCAGAGCACAAAATAAACTTACAAATAGAACGGCCCTTACAGCTAGAAGGGCAATTGCGGAACTCTGGGGTGCCCCTAACATCCCCACACTAACCACAGTCATGCGTAAAACAAGGGAAGCAATGGAGATGGACAGACTTTCAGCGCAGGTTCATGAAACATTTCACCACTTCTACAAATTATGGGACCTGTGGCTGAACGAACCCTCCCTATCATAAACGCACCCCAGAGCACATCAGCTCTCAAAACAAAGGTCAACAGGCTCGAGCCCCAAAGGAGCCTGGACCGGCAACACACCCACACACCAAAGACTAAAGACCTCTTCCCGGCTCACACTCCAGGCCCTCAAAGGGTAGACTCAAAACAACCCCAAGCATGTCATGGACACACCAACTAGGAACCCCCAATGACCCCCAGAGACATACCATCATACACTAGAGACCAATGGTTAAAAAGTTTTATGTTTGGTACTTATATGTAAATATACATAGTACTTGTGTTACACTGTTTTTACTGTTTATTACCATTATTATACAATGTACCTTCTAATATGCTACCCGAGTCAACGCTGCGGCTGACAGAACCTACGCAAACCATAATTGCGCTCAATTCCACACCGCAAATGGAAACTATGCAAGAAACCTGCTATGCGCAATATGTACGTGGACTAGACGCATAACATACATATATATGATGGCTTGTATAACATATGCTTCTTCTCTGTAAATTTCTTTCTAGAAGGTGAAAAACTTAATAAACACAGAATGTTTAAAAAACAACAACATATTTTTGCTTCCTCAATAAAAATTCAAAAAATACTAATCAAAATAAAAAAACAAGTCATGATATCTGCTTTTTGTTCTGCTAATAGCCAAGCTTACACAAATACATTTGTCAATTGTCAGGCTTTTACGTTTTTGATTAGATATTAAGCAATTTCAATTAGTTAGTTTTTTTTGCATATTCAGAGTTCTGACCATCGCACCAGAAAAAGAGAAAGAGAATTAAAAAGAAGTCGATCCCCCCCCCAACAATTAACTGTTAATTGAAATAAAAAAAGGATGCAGAAGGTACAGAAAAGAAGCAAATTTTTGTTTGTTTGTTGTAGTACACTAATTTTGTTTTGTTCAGATTGTTTTTCCCAGAACAATTGCATGGACAAAATTAGTCAAAACCACTACATGGATGAAATGAAAGTCCTCAGAACCAAAATGTTTGGGAAGAATCGATTTGGAATAACTTAATTTTTTGCAGTGCACAGTAGGGACCCAAACAGAGGACACGGGACAAATCGGCCCTGAATTAGCATGTTCGTGGGAGTTTTTGGCACATACCTTATGCAGACCTACCGTTTTATTTAAGCAGAGATATAAAATGTTCCAGTAGGTTTTGAAATAATTATGTTTTTAGATGTTTGCATATTCTGTAAAGTCAGTTTTGAATGTAATCAGCGAATTTCACTTTTTGAGAATCTTAATTTTCTTCTGTCTAAATTATACAAATATTATCATAAATAATGCTATACCCCATTTATTAAAATAAAAAAGAAGAAAATGACTGATTTGTTTATTGTGCTGGCCTAAACATCGCTCATATAATACAGTTGTACTAGCATTAAATTGTCCAATTTTTATTCTTGGTCGTTTGATCAGTCAGTCATTATCACCCAGTAAATTGTCAAGCTTCAAAGTGTGTTTGAGATCCATCTGCATTAAATACTATTTACATTATTACTTATTTTGTTTTTATTTTGTTAATCGTATTTCTAAGCTCAGGAACCCCTTATTGTGACATAGAAAATCCCAAACTATCCCCTTTTTCTCTTCCAAAGGAAAGAATGGAATCGTTTACTGAACATCACTAAATGACAGATTCCCCATGAAGACAGAGACGGCCCTGTGTACATGACAATACAAGACTTGGCATTGTGTGTTCTCTGTTACCAATGTGTTACAATTAAAGTTACAACTCCCCAGAGCGCAATGTTATTTTTTAAATGGGTAACTCTCTTCGTTGTCACAGCGGGAGGGACCCTATTTCACTGTACGTCTAAAACACTGGACGCCCGCTTTAACAAGTCGCCAAGTTCAGCTGCAGAGTTTGTAAAAGCTGCTTTGTGTAGCAACCCAGGACATATCTATGACCTTATTAAAGACGGGAAATCTCTTTTTTTCTATGTCCCGTCTTCTTTTTTTCTTGCAACAGTAATTCTACTAATTTTACAGTCAGTTGAACAGCAATGGATTAATTTGTTGAAAGTCTTCTGCACAAAAGAAATCAGGACTGCACTGTTTTGATTGCCGTAAGCCACGTTTGGATAGTCGGGAGGAAAGAAACTATTGCAACAAGCTCTAGAATGGGGTGACAGCTCTCCGTCACCTGCTTCTAAACCCAGGTGCTGACCTTTCTGTCAAATCTGAGCTTCCTGTCATAGTACAGGCAAAGATAGGCTTTTGTGTAGAACACTGAACACATTTCAAATGACTGCGCTGTGTGGCTTTTGCAAACACAAGGGAAAGAATGAAGCAGAGGCTAAGGGGCAGCTCGAGGTCAGAATGGTTTAAATTTCGTTAACATCAGAGGTTATAGCTTTTAACGAATAACAAGGAAGACTTCGCTAAAAGATGCAATTTGTTTCTTTTTTCTCAGCTTTATGTTTTTTTTTTTTCAATCAGGGTGGCAGCTTAACAACGGTTTTATATGTTGGAGTCTTTCAATTTTAAGCTAAAAGAAAAAAAAAAGTGATTTTTAAAGACATGCAGGTGGGAGAGAGCATGATTTTTGAATTGAAGGTTGAAAATTGGCCCCCTGCCTGGAGGGATAAAAATTATTTGTTGGGGTTACTGCAATGCTATCCCCTATGGCTATAGACTGTTAAAAGGTAAATATATTCAGCTTGTAAATGGCTTCTTTTGTATCGGAGTACAATATGCACAAGGACTTTGCCTGCCTACAGCAAAAATATCTACCGTTCTACAATCACAAGCCTTTCAAAAATGTGTTAAATTTGTATTTTATTTTGTACTAACCAATGAACCACTTCTAGCGTTTATTCAAAGAATGGGATAATTTTAAATAATCTCTTATAGATAATATTTTAGAATTAAGGGGTTTGAATGTCTTCTGTGTTTTTAGTACATTTAAATTTGTAAGAATAGATTGGCATCAAACTAAAAGTAAATATAGTGCTGTGTAGAAAGAAGAAATAATATCAAAATGCAGTACATAAACAGTTATATCTTTATTATAGAATGTATCACCACTCATTTAACTCTTGCTGCTCGACCCTTTTTTACACCCATGTGCTAAAGCCATTTAGGCATTTGCATTCACTGTATTTAAATAACAAAATCAGTTGTTGTTTTCTTTGTTATCCTCATAAATATTATGTTTTATTTCTGACAGATCATGCACCTTTATTAAATAACAATATTTAGAAAAAAAGGATAATGCAAATAGCTACTATACAAAATGCAATAAATAAATAAAAAATAAGGGTTCCCCCCCCCCCATAATGAACATATAGATTAACAGAATGGGAGTCATTATTTTATAAATATTGCTAAAATACATATTATGATTTTACACTTAGCATTAGTTTAGATTCCCAACATTCACCCATTTTAATATTTTAGGGAAGCTTTTTAAATGATCTAAGATTTGTTTTGGCTAAACGTTTGAAATTACTTTATTTAAAATATTAAAATATAAAAAGTATATCATATTTAAAAAAAAAATTAATAAAACATTACAATATTTTACAAAATATTAAATCATTCTAAAAGTATCAAAAATTATCAAATTATTTGAAAAGCTTATGCTTTTTCAAAAATAATAAATCAAGTCAAATTATAAGAATAATTATAATAATGAACAAATGATGTATACCACTTATTTGAAAGAAGAGGATTCAAGCTTCCAGATCCGCCAACTCATCCTTCTCTATATATGTGGGGAGAAGTTGGGGTGATATAAGGTGATTACATGATTGTTCCAGCTACCTGGACTCATGACTCCTTATTTTAACAATTTGCAGTCCTATGGCAGAATATATCAGACAAATTTTTTTACCTCTTGCGGTCCAATGTCGGATATTCCCTGGAGAGTGACGCCGACCCTCTGTGCCGGGTGATGCGAAGGGGGAAACATCGTTTGAAGACATCATCTTAGAAAAACAAAGAGAACTTGCTAAATGAAAAATTGCAAAACATATCTCAAAGAAAAAAGAAACGAAAGAAAAATTGATAAGTAAGAGGCATGAAAGCTGAAATAGATAAAGTGATGCCTAATGCGTGTAGTAGAAAACACCAAGGACATTGCATCAGGTGAAGTAAGATATATTTCTAATTTTATTTCCGGGCACAGGTAGAGTATTGCCGGGCTCTACCCACTTAACCCCATGAGATTCCATGCCTGTTCAAAAGCAGTTGTATCTCCAGTTATCAATAAAAGAGAGAATGGAACATATAGATATTATCACGACCGACACATTTTCCTTCTGCTTCAGGTTGTAAATTATAACAGGAATTATTACATAATACCTTTATATCTATCCCTGCCTGTCTCCTTTGGGACTGTATTCATTTTTACTTTAAATAATTTTGCATTTCTCTAGGAAACATACATTTATTTTTTACCATAAACTTTGTGTATCCATCTTGAAAAAAACTATTTCACTTTTGTTCGTCTTATGCCTTTATCCACAATCTTTAAACAACAGAGTTTTGAAACCTGATTTAGTTCTGAAACCTGATGTATTTTTTTTTTTTTTTAAATTCTTTATTTGTCAGGTCATGCACAAACTGGGTACAAAAGTGAGCACATTACTCATGGTAACATATACATAGGGAAACATATTCAATCGATTTTGCTTAGTCTCTGAGAAGGTCTAGGAAAGATGCCGGGTTAGCCATGCACAGTTTACATATCTGTTACACATATACAGAGGGGCGGCCACACAGGGATGCCGGGATGGACACATGTTCATTGTAAGCTGTCTATTTACATTCAGGTGGTTATATACAGGCATCATTGCTTTTGTGTACCAGAGCCACGGCCCCCATGCGCGGACATCCAGGCGGCCACACAGAGACACCAAAGATGGTGAAACCTGATGTATTTTAAGACACTTCTCAATATTAAGTTTACGTACCCTCAGCTGTTTTTCATCTGGTTGTGAATCTCACCCATTGTACAGATCTGCAGAACATGATGGTGCTTTATAAATAATAAAACTAAGAATATCTCATACCATAAACTATGATGTCTCTGATCAACTAATATTTTAGAACCTCAAAATCTTAGTTTGTTAAGATGAGAGCCTTTTTAGCTCTGTAACATGAGAGCCAATTACCTCCCCTGACTTCTCATTTGTGGAAAAGAGCTATCTCCTCAGTGTGTCATTATTTTTATATAACAATATGTTTCAAATGAATATCTTTCCATGTGGGTGATCCCAGTAGCATTTTCTGTACCTTTCTCTCCAATTAAATAATATATTGTGGTTCTCTCACATTTGCTGGTAGCAAGGTATAGCTCTGTTAGTTTCAGTTGACATTCCGTGACATAAATCAAAAGTTAGAAAAGTGGTCAGTAATGTATCTCAGTCGGTTACTATATTCTAGCAGAAGGATACATGATTTGGTGCACTCAATATCTTTCCTGTATTTTATTGAATAAATATCTTGTGTAGGTTACAAGTCAATTAGTTGAAACCATGATTACATATTTATTTATTTTAACTGCTAAAGGACAGAGGCAACTGTCCAAGTTCTGAACCAAAACAAAATCTAGAATTTGAACGATATGTCTGCTTATAGTGTACCTCTTTCATTTTAAGTGTAGCCACACTTACTATATATCATTTTGTTCAGGAGAAATATGGCTTTTATTGTATATCAAATATTTACTATATATAGGGTGAGGTAGAGGCAAAAAATGCCTACAAAATTCAAAATATAAACAAAGAAAAGATTAGACCTGTGCTGCAGATACTCCACACTTAAGTCCCAACAGTGTATATACAACCAAAAAACAAACACGAGTCCTGCGCATCCAGTATAGGTGTGCACACCCAGGTGCTACCACAATTTATTTGAGAACCAAGTTAATGCAGCAAACGTTTCGAGCAGCAGCCGTTTCTCAATGCTAATGTCCAAATGTTTTCATTAAGGAACACAATATAATATGAATAAAATGAAAACAGAAGTGTGAAATGTTGTTCTGCATGGCATTTTAACTGTGAATGTCATGATCCTGTGAACTTTTACTTCAATAAAATACACATGTTTGTATGCTGTGATGTCCCACAAGTACAATTCCCCCATCTTATGGGGTCTTGTTAAGTTACAGGGTCAAATATAGGGCTATCAAATTAAATTCTCTGGTATTTCTGCCTGGGTTGTCAGGTAGACCCCCAATATAAAATTAATATACATGAATTACATTTTATATATGTAATGTAATTCTAAATGTATTTTATATGTTATTTGTGCATAATTATATGTATTTTTATCAGATATATATTGGCGGATCTGCCTGAATAAACTAGGCAGTCCCCCCACCGCCAAGTCATATGATTATGGTGTCATGGTGATCACATGACTTGGATCGGTGGGATTGGCTGCAGAGTTGTCAGGCAATCCCCCCATCGGATCCAGTGAGGTAAGAGTTATTCGGGGGATTCAGGGTGGCTTCACCGGCACCGACGTTAGGACGTGTCATTACGCCCTAACATCGTTAAAGGACCACCATAGGCACCCAGACCACTCCATCTTAATGAAGTGGTCTGGGTGCCAGGTCCATCTAGGGTTAACCCTGCCTGCTGTAAACATAGCAGTTTCAGAGAAACTGCTATGTTTACACTAGGGTTAATCCAGCCTCTAGTGGCTGTGTCATTGACAGCCGCTAGAGGCGCTTCCGCGCTTCTCACTGTGATTTTCACAGTGAGAAGATGCCAACGTCCATAGGAAAGCATTGAGAATGATTTCCTATGGACTGACTGAATGCGTTAGCGACTCTTGCCGCGCATGTGCATTCAGCCGATGGCGGCAGAAGAAGGAGGAGATTCCGCAGCGCTGAGGGAGCCCGGCGCTGGAAAAAGGTAGGAATTAAACCCCATCCTCACCCTAGAGCCCGGCGGGAGGGGGACCCAGAGTGCGAGGGGGACCCTAGGACACTACAGAGCCAGAAAAACGAGTATGTTTTCCTGGCACTATAGTGGTCCTTTAAGTGTGTGTGTTTGGGTGTGTAATGACATGCCCTAACTGAGGGAAAAGGTTATACATGCTAGGAATTTTGGTTGTTGTTTTTTTCTTGTTTTTTTTTTAAGGATAAGTAACCAAGATCAGGTGCAATAACATAGGTGCTAAACCATGTGTTAGGCCACATGACTTGATACGTATTTCCTTAACCATGACAAGGCCTGCGTATTAAAACAAAAGTTATTTTATTTGTCATACTGGCTGTTAATTGTTCATTTTTGCTGTGACTCTGAGCGTTTGCACTAACTTTCAAGTAATGGGCAGGGCCGCCATCAGAAATTTTGGGGTCCCTGACAAAGCACAAGGTCTGGGGCCCCCGGCCCGCCCACACCCTACTTAGTCCGCTGACAATGATGCGGGACTGAATGTGGTGTGTATAGTGGAAGTGAAATGTGTGTAATGGATGTAGTGTTTGTGTGTATTAGATACTGTTTGTGCAGTGAATGCAGAGTGTGTGTTTGTGTAGTGGATGCAGTGTGTATACTGAATGCAGAGTGTGTTTGAGTAGTGGATGTAGTGTGTGTACAGTGATGTAGTGTGTGTAGTGATGTAGTGGATGTGTTTGTGTGTACTAGATGCATTGTGTTTAGTGGATGCAGTGTCTGTAGTGGATGTAGGGTGTGTATTAGACGCAGTGTCTGTGTATAGTGAATGCAGAGTGTTTCAATGTGTGGTGGATGTAGTGTGTGTACTGTGAATACAGGATGTTTGTGTAGTGGATGCTGTGTGTATAGTTAATGCAGAGTGTGTGTCAGTGTAGTGAATGTAGTGTGTGTAAGAGTGTAATGAATGCAGTGTGTGTTAGTGTAGTGAATGCAGTGTGTGTTCATTGCCTCATTGCCTCCAATAACTCTCGCGAGTTCTTCTTACCGGAACTTATCCCTCACAGGCACGGATATCTTCCCCATGCGTATCCTCTTCAGCTCCTGGAGTTTTAGCATCAGGAGCTGACATCAAGCATGCATGACAATACAGCATTGAGGTCTATGGAGGACCCGCAAGACTGTGGAATCTTCCATAGATAAAGCCAATTCCCTGCAGCCACCACTGGGGGGATTGACTTTTCAAGACAGCGGTAGCTCTGTCCAGTGTCTAGAAGGGTCAGGTGTAGGAAGTACATATCTCTCGATATATCTCTTGATTTGGCTGGAATTTCAGTAAAATTCCAACACAGTCAAAATGAGTATTTCACAACGATTCTATCTTTATGAAATACTCATTTTTCATGGGCGTTGGCGGTGCCGCTTTAACTGCATAGAGGTGCCAACAAGTGCCAACTTAAAGACTTTGCGGTTATGTAATTCATTAACGGTTTAACCCCTTCAGGTTAGCCGGCACGCAGGATCTACTTGCACCATTAAAACTCCATTGTAATTAAGTTGTTATGGTGCCCAGAGACTCCCTGCACCCTAAACTTTATACATATCACTGCCTCTGCTATTTATTTTTCTAACGAATGTGTCCGTCAGAAAACAAAACAAAAAAAATATTTACAGAGGCAGCAAACATTACACTATTTAATGTAAAATGTTTCCCCATCTCTCTTAAGGCCAAACAAACCTACCCGAAAACTGTATCCTAATTGGCCAATTAGCGCTAATGCTACATAGTGTTTTCTGTTTCGTTACTGCATATTATGTACAGAACTAATTGTAATGTAAGTAAATGAATGGACAAGAGACAAACAGGCTACTAGAAAGTTATTATCTGGAGTGTTTCTTTCTAGTGCCCGCACTGTCTATTTTATTTTAGTCAACAGCCTCTAAAGCATGTACAAAAAGTGGTATTTGTCATTTTCATAGAAACTTGATAATGACATTAATTTATCTTAATGGCCCGTTCTATTGTTATAAATAGTAAAATTAGCTCAAATTGTCTTGCTTTTGCTGGTTGTGGATGGCTCCAGAGGGCCCCACAACAGCAGATGAGTAGATAATTTGGTGTGCTTGACAAATTTCCAATAATTTGTTATGTGGAACATGAGTAATGAGAGTGCTATTAATGTTCATTTTCCTCTAAATTCATTACTGCCCTTTTCCCTTTTATCTTTGCAATGCTCTGGGCCATTTTTCTGTGTTTCAAGTGGAGCCACAAATCCTATTCATTCATTCAGCCAGCTATTAACATTATGCACACAGAGAACATCTTATGGAAAAACAAGTCTTTATGCTATGATTAGGTTGGTGGCTGTTTATGATGGACAGTGAACGGGATGGATTGTTTACAGGTATCATAGCACGTAGTTAGCATTAAATAGCCAAATAAAACCAGAAATAAATGTAAATGTTTATACAGAAGACATGGTTGATCACATCAGAATTCAATCCAGAAAATATTTTCACTGATAAACATTCTAGAATTGCACAATGACTTAATTATGTCCATCATGACACACCGATAGATTGCATTACATTAATGCAGTTGGCGGTGAACGGAATACTGCAGATGTTACTGAACTACATATCCCATGATGCTCAGTCATCTTACATGGACATAGAGAGTATAAGAAACAAATCACTAATTTACTGCACTGACTAAATAGAATGCTTAATACGTTTTGTAAAATGAAACACACACAGGGAGGGACTGGGGTGAAATTTTAGTTGACTTACTTATAACAATTTGTGCAACGGAAAAGTAATTTAGAACAAGAACTATGTATCTCATTTACACAGACTGATTTCTAAACACATTTATTGTAGTTTAAAGACACATTACTGTGAGTATTCTTGCAGTGGAGCTCTGCTATAACCTCAGACACACCAGCAATGTGGAGCTCCTAGAAACCAGAGACATAAGGGTAGAAAAGTGGGACAGAGGGATTGGGACCCAACATAGGAACTGTTCCTCCTAAATAGGTACTCTTGGGAGGTATGTAATGATTGGTTGGGAGCACTCAGCTGGAATTCTCAGCCAATCACTGCCTGCTATCTCTGGGGTGGTGTGAAGTTAAGCATAATGTATATTTAAGTGATTCTTTAAGCTAAGTTACCTTTTTCAAGCTGTTTTTATGAACGGGTAGTCACTGATTGGTTGAGACCATCAGCTAACCGCTCTCAGCCAATCAGCGGTACCGCTGCTCAAAGCTGCAAGAGCCATCCAGTTTACAGATTTTTTTGAGCAAATGGAAGGACAGAGGGGCATAGAGATCATGCATGGCTTAACCCCCAAAGATGAGCCAGAGTCAGAGTCCTCCTGGCACCATTACAACGCCATTTATATGAAGTAGTTAAGGTACCAAAACTTGTCCCTTAAGTCTCATCACACATAGAAACATAGAAACATAGAATGTGACGACAGATAAGAACCATTCGGCCCATTTAGTTTGCCCAATTTTTAAAATACTTTTATTAGTCCCTGGCCTTATCTTATAGTTAGGATAGCCTTATGCCTATACCACGCATGCTTAAACTAACATATATAAAACTTAATCACACACTTACAGTGTACATTACTATTGTAACTCACATCATGCACATGCAGCCTCAACCACAGATACGCAGATCCTTATACTGCTTTCATCACAGACAGGCAATTCTCAAAACACAAAATATAGCACATGGGATGCAATGAGCAAGGATATATCTAAAATGGGACTTCGGATATAGGAAACGAGGGAGAATATAAAACTTACAACATTGTCCAAATAAAAAAATAAATAAAAAAACACTATTTAGTAAATATAATCTATTAATGAAAACATGTATGCATTTATTACTGCATTTTTCATCAGGGTTTTATCTAAAAACAGCTTTAAAAAAACAACAGACGTTTTGTTTGCAGCCTTTTCAAGCCCTCCTCTCCATACCCAGCCCAGACTTTATGTGGCTGTCCAATGAGAGACTTGACAGCTCAATGAGAAGTCTTTGCAAGGCAGGTGCTCTGAGTAATTGCTACCTCTTGAGTTTAGGTAAACTGAGATAACCAAACCAGGAAGTAACAAGACCTGTTGTCTGATTGACAGCCAGGGGGTGTAACAAGGTCAAAGTGAACCTGTAGTGAAAAAAAAAGTTCCCTGAAATTGCTCCCATATATATTAAATGCACCATATATCACAAACATACATGGAGTATTCAATGTAAAATATAAATTTATTCACCCTTCCTCCATTCCAGCGCCGGTTCGTGGGTGTTACTCTATTCATCAGGGGTCTTCAACCTCCGGCCCCAGAACTACAACTCCCATATTTCTCTGGCTATCTATATAATTCAAAGAATCATGGGAGTTGTAGTTCAGCAACATCTGGGGGGCCGTAGTTTGAGGACCCCTGCTCTAAAACATGAGTTCTTTTGTGCTCCCCTTGTCAGTCAATGATGAGGCATTGATTGACAGCTGGGAGAAAAGCCTATTTTTAAATAGATTTTTCTCTTAGAAACATAGAAACATAGAAACATAGAATGTGACGGCAGATAAGAACCATTCGGCCCATCTAGTCTGCCCAGTTTTCTAAATGCTTTCATTAGTCCCTGGCATTATCTTATAGTTAGGATAGCCTTATGCCTATCCCACGCATGCTTAAACTCCTTTACTGTGTTAACCTCTACCACTTCAGCTGGAAGGCTATTCCATGCATCCACTACCCTCTCAGTAAAGTAATACTTCCTGATATTATTTTTAAACCTTTGTCCCTCTAATTTAAGACTATATCCTCTGGTTGTGGTAGTTTTTCTTCTTTTAAATATAGTCTCCTCCTTTACTGTGTTGATTCCCTTTATGTATTTAAATGTTTCTATCATATCCCCCCTGTCTCGTCTTTCCTCCAAGCTATACATGTTAAGATCCTTTAACCTTTCCTGGTAAGTTTTATCCTGCAATCCATGAACCAGTTTAGTAGCCCTTCTTTGAACTCTCTCTAAGGTATCAATATCCTTCTGAAGATATGGTCTCCAGTACTGTGTACAGTACTCCAAGTGAGGTCTCACCAGTGTTCTGTACAATGGCATGAGCACTTCCCTCTTTCTACTGCTAATACCTCTCCCTATACAACCAAGCATTCTGCTAGCATTTCCTGCTGCTCTATTACATTGTCTGCCTACCTTTAAGTCCTCAGAAATAATCACCCCTAAATCCCTTTCCTCAGATGTTGAGGTTAGGACTCTATCAAATATTCTGTACTCTGCCCTTGGGTTTTTACGTCCAAGATGCATTATCTTGCACTTATCCCCATTAAATGTCAGTTGCCACAACTCTGACCATTTTTCTAGTTTACCTAAATCATTTGCCATTTGGCTTATCCCTCCTGGAACATCAACCCTGTTACATATCTTAGTATCATCCGCAAAAAGACACACCTTACCATCAAGACCTTCTGCAATATCACTAATAAAAATATTAAAGAGAATGGGTCCAAGTACAGATCCCTGAGGTACCCCACTGGTGACAAGCCCAAGCTTCGAATATACTCCATTGACTACAACCCTCTGCTGCCTGTCACTCAGCCACTGCCTTACCCATTCAACAATATTGGAATCCAAACTCAAAGATTGCAGTTTATTGATAAGCCTTCTATGTGCAACAGTGTCAAAAGCCTTACTGAAATCTAGGTAAGCAATGTCTACTGCACCACCCTGATCTATAATTTTAGTTACCCAATCAAAAAAATCAATAAGATTAGTTTGGCATGATCTCCCTGAAGTAAACCCATGTTGTCTCTGATCTTGAAATCCATGTGTTTTTAGATGTTCAACAATCCTATCCTTTAACATGGTTTCCATCACTTTCCCCACTACTGAAGTAAGGCTTACTGGCCTATAGTTGCCCGACTCCTCCTTATTACCTTTCTTGTGAATGGGCACAACATTCGCTAACTTCCAATCTTCTGGGACTACTCCTGTTAACAATGATTGGTTAAATAAATCTGTTAATGGTTTTGCTAGTACACCACTAAGCTCTTTTAATAGCTTTGGGTGTATTCCATCAGGTCCCATTGACTTATTTGTCTTTACTTTTGACAGTTGAAATAGAACCTCTTCCTCTGTAAACTCACATGTAATAAATGACTCATTTATCCTTTTTTTTAACAGAGGTCCCTTTCCTTCATTTTCAGCTGTAAATACCGAACAAAAATATTCATTGAGGCAGTCAGCTAGACCTTTATCCTCATCTACATACCTTCCTTCTTTTGTTTTTAATCTAACTAATCCTTGTTTTACTTTTCTTTTCTCATTTATGTATCTAAAAAAAGTTTTGTCCCCCTTTTTTTACTGACTGTGCTATTTTCTCTTCTGTGTGTGATTTGGAAGCTCTTAATCTATACATTTGCTAGTAAAACTACTAGAACAATGTATAGATGGAATTTTATGCTCGATATAATTAGAATTGTAAGGGGAATGACAGGTCTATAAAAATTATCACAGAGAACACAGTCTTCACACATAAAGCACAAGTTAAAGTATTATTAGGTGTTTGAAGTGTTCCTTTAAAAGACTATATATGAAATTAGGTATTATAGATGCAAAATGAAGACTGATGTGTCAAATGAGCAATTGCATATGGAATATGGGGAATAAAATGTGCTATGGAATGAAAAATGTAAATAAAATTATCTATGGCGTATAAAGAATAAATGTGACATATGGTGATATGCAATGGATAAATATGGCATTATGAAATGAAATATGGCAAATGAGGTTAAAAACATATTTTGGGGCATAAAATATGGCATATGGAATTAAATACGGCAGAATACAAAATGGTTGCCACAGGCATAAGTTAAAATTGTAGGCAATCTGTTTTATAATGTCTGTGTTGGGAAAAGTTACTGTTTGCTGATTACTGGAATTTGACTTTTTAACAAAATTAATATATGAAGCTGAATATAGAATGTAGATTACAACATTAAATAAAGATTTAAGAAAAACACTATATCTGAATTATTAGGTTTTATTAATACAAATGCTGATTTACTTCTTTTAAATAAAAGAAAAAACAATAATTTAGCAACCATATTCATTTATATATTGCTTAAAAAAATTATATATTTCAGCAAAGGCCTACTTTAACTCGACATTTTCAGATTTTGAATTTTTATTTTTTTATAAGGTTCATGTTTTTAATTGTACATTTTTCATGAAGTCAAGTCTCTCAACAGTCCCGATTTTGGAGGGTCAGTCCATAATTTGGGATCCTGCCCCACTGTCCCGATTTGTTTACCAGTATCCCGCATCCAGGGACATCAAGTGTCCTTCGACACCATAGCGTCAGTGCATCATTAAACATACTTGAGCTGTGAATGGGCACTAGGTCTAGAGCAGTTCATGGTCCTTTATGTTGGGGGCCGGCCCGGCAGACTGTCACTCAAGCACGCCAGGCTGACATCCTAGTGGTGCCCCTTTCCCTTCCTGATCTCATACCTCCCAGTGTCGGGAGATATGGAATGCATCTACAAATTCCCATAAACCTCAGTGGTGATTTCTGTAGATAAATAATTTTGAAAGTTTTTCTAACAGCATTGAATTATTTGGAAACCTTGATTACACCCTGCTGAGCCCTACTCAAGCTGCAACTCAAAAGCTGTATCATGTGCATTTCCTTGGCTTGTGTATAAGAGAACATGGATCCTATCAGTCTCTGCAGGGAGTGTGGCAATTCTTTAAGGCCTAAAGTTCCAATAACCCCTCTTCCATGGATGTTCTGGCTCCTATGTCTCTGTCCTTCACGATACTCAGTTAGTTTGCGCTTTCTGTAGTGCTGTTTCTGTCACTGCCATTTCATTATGGGCTGTCAGTAGACTGCGTACATCTTCCTCTGGTAGTTGTGGTAGTTCTGCCTCAGACTGTAGTTAACTCTTCTCTCTTTGATGTCTGTTTTTGTGGCTCAGGTAGTTTTAAGGCCTGATGAAGGGCGATACAATCTTCTAGGGGTCAGAAAACCATCAAAGCTACTCATAAGCTACTCATCTGAGTAGGGCGCCATCTTGCTGTTTGGACCTGGCTTAGAACTTTGCAAACACTCCCCAAAACTTCTGGATGTAGAAGCCACAGCAACATGAGATTTCTTCACAAATTGTCTCAATGATGTTCTGCAGAAGGTGAAGGTGCCAACAAATTTTAGTATGAAGTGCCTTTCAGATGCTGAACCCACTCTACACGCGTCTGCGCAAGCGTTGGCGCCAACCCCTTTGCAATAAACGTTACTCGCCAGTTGGAGTAAACATATGGAATTAATAATAAAATTAATAACTCAAAATAATAACTTTAAAACCGAGTGTAAAGTCAGAGTCCACACTCTGATTTTGGCAATTCAATAAAATGTATTAATATAGGCTGATCAAACAAATAAACAATACATATATATTTGAAATAGGCTAGTAAATGTTGCTACCAAAACTAGTCATTGATTGAATGGAGAGTTAACTAAATTTACATAGTGAAACAGGCATAGACACGTGATACAGTTACCACTCCACTGATCATCAGCTGAGAGTACGATTTGAAAAGATGCTGTTGTTACCTTGTGCCATACTTGACTATATATCCTATATAGTGTTTATAGCTCATAATGAATTGCATGTTTTATGCTTTCTGTTTCTATAAAAATATTTAAAACCAAAAAATTTCCCTTAAAGGGACACTATAGGCACCAATACAACTTTATATTAATTAGACAGTTTTGGTGTATAGATTATGCCCATGCAGTCTCACTGCTCAATACTCTGCCATTTAGGAGTTAAATCACGTTGTCTATACAGCCCTAGTCACATGTCCCTGCATGTGCCCCTACAAAGCCTTACTATACACTTCCTGTAAAGAAAGATCTAATGTTTACAACTTCCTTAACTGCACATTCTGTTTAATTTAAAATGTATTATTTTGTGATGTGTTGATAGCCTTCCAGACCCTGCAGGAGCCTCATGTGTGTGTGATTAAAGTTCGATTTACAGAGCAGTAGATGCAAACTTCTAAAGCAAGTAAACATCTGATTGAAAATTAAACCATTTTTTTTTCATAAAGGCTGTGTGATTAACAGTAAAAGGAGGCATAAACAGAAACAAAGGTGTTTTAACTCCTAAATGGCAGAGAATTGACCAGTGAGACTGCAGGGCACAATGTATACACCAAAACCTCTTCATTAAGCTAAAGTTGTTTTGATACATATAGTGTCCCATGATGTGTCTGTTTTACAGGTGTCAGATACATAGCCCATTCTATGACTGCATTCTACAATAATTTGTTAAGCCTTGACTGTCCCTTATCCATCCTTTTTTTTTTTACCAAGAGATCACGTTTTCTCACAGAAGAATAAAAAACAAGAAACTGATTAATAAACTGATTTAAATGTATAAGCAAATGTTATGTCACTCTGCAAAATGAAATGGAAAAAGGAGCCTTCACATCAGTCCTATTATTTTTATATTTGAAACATAGATTATCTCTCATAGTGCTCTAAAACCCTGCATTACACTGAAGTATCCTGTTTTGGTCAATTAACTACACTGAGTCAACTTAGATATGGCTGTTATTAATTTCAATGACAAAATGAAATGCGGTTCATCAGCTGTAATTGCAGGGTGACTATCTAAAGAACCCGTAGAAGCTTTTAATCTGTGCTGTGCTATGATGGATATTATCAGAAATACATTTAACTTTTTATGAAGATGTACTATTACTGAAAGGTACAAAGCATGTAAAAACTTATCAACGAACATGGTATCTCAATGCTTGGAATCATTTCTCGGTGTACAGATATAACTCATTGTCGTTTGCTGGCCTTACTCTTAAAGGCAATTTATATGCATTTATATAATATATCGCTATTCCTATTTCAGACAGTGGATACTTTTTTGTAGTTTTATACATTGGCTTAGTTAGGGTTTTTGCTTGTGACACAGCAAGTACACAAACACCAGCCCATTTATAGATGGCATGTAAGGGCTGTAATTATAAAACAGGGGGAGCTAGTGCCCATCATGCCCCCACCAGTGGGCGGTGGGGGTTTCTAATTATAAAACAGAGGGGTATTACTTACCATCAGATGTCTTCCTTCTTTTGAAATCTTCTTTTCTTCAGCTCCAATAAAGGCTAAGTTAAAATTCATACTAATAGTATAGCATAAAATCAGTGCAAACAATTAAAATTCAGAAACACCCGATCAGGGCCGGCCTTAGGTCTGTCATATGCACACAGTTACAGACAGTCACAAACACAGTTACAGGCAGACAGTCACGCAGTTAAAGGCAGACAGTCACACACACACACACACACTTACAGGCAGTCATTTAGACACACAAAGTTACAGACAGTCACACACATACACACACAGTTAAAACAGTCACACACATTTACAGTCAGACCGACAGACAGACAGACAGACACACACACACACAATCACAGGCAGTCACACACACAGTTACAGGCAGACATTCAGTCATACACAGGGCCGGCCTTGGGTCTTTAGGTGACATGTGCAAAACATTTTCACTGCGCCCCTCCCTGGTCAAATCCACTCATCTATGTATCGTAAATGTATAAGGATGTAGTGTTTGTATAGGGGTATTTAATTTTACATTTCAGATTTTAAAAATGCATGTGGGCCCATGTGTGAATGCTAGTGTGTATTTTTGCAGTGTCACATGCACACAGTCCCACAGCCAGACAAACAGTTAGATGCACACAGTTATACACATATACTTTCAAATATAGCCACATGTACATAGTCCCAGGTGCATAGCCACTCGTTGCAGTCTTAAAGTCGCATGCATACAGCCAAACACGGTCAGAAGCAGACAGTAAGAGGTAGTAACATACAAAAACAGTTACAGGCAGACAGTCAGTCATACACACAGTTACAGGCAGTTACACACACAGTCAAATGCAGTCTCACACACACACAGTTACAGGCAGCCACAGGCAGACAGTCACACACAGTTACAGGCAGACAGTCACACGCACGCAGTTAAAGACAGTCACACACCCACAGTTACAGTCACACACACAGTTACAGGCAGTCATTCACACACACACACACACACACACACACACACACACACACACACACACAGTTACAAGCAGACAGTCCCATACACAGTCAAGGAGGACAGTTTCACACACAGTTACAGGCAGACAGCCACACACACTGTGACAGACAAACTGTCATATGCACACAGTAACAGACAGTCACAAACACAGTTACAGGCAGACAGTCACACAGTTTCAGGCAGACAGTCACACACACATACACACACAAACACACACACAGTTACAGGCAGTCATTTACACACACACACACACACACACACACACACACACGCACGCACGCACACACACACACACACACGGTTACAGGCAGACAGTCACATGCAGTTACAGACACAGTCCCACACACTGTCACAGACAGACTGTCAAATGCACACAGTTACATACATAGTTAAAGACAGAGTCACACACACACACACACACACACACACAGTTACAGACAGTCACAGGCAGACAGTCACACACAGTTACAGACAGACAGACAGACACACACAGTTACACACACACACACACACACACACACAGAGGTACCTTTCTCCATTACGCTCTGGAGGGGAAGGAGTGGGAGCACTGCAGTCTCTATCTAGCAGTTGTGAAAGCAGGAACTCCTCCCTGCTTCCCTCTCAGTGTGCAGCAAAAAATAGGGGCTTCAATTAGAGCAGTCTGACATGAAAGTCTCACTTCTCTCATTTCGTTGTGTATTTTGTGAATTGATTGTTTTTTATTTTCTTTTTTTTTTTAAATTCTTTATTTTTCATTCAATAGCACATGCAGGCGCACATCAGTTTACGGGCTTACGCAGAAGCCAACATTATCGACATTACGGAAATATACAGCTTTACAATCACAGTATTATAAGCCTCAGTTTTCTTATCAAAACCGATGGTGCCTGCCGGCCATTGAGGTGTTTTGTAAATTTTAACTTCACAGTACCCCTTGTTAGTATATACATATTTTAGCTCGACAAGGAAAACAAACTCTGTTAGGCTAAGGAAGAGGCCAAGGAAAGTACAGACCCTCCTTCGTAGATCTTAGTTCTCTGTATCATTGTATACGTGGGTCTGAACCCAGTCTTGGCACTCGCCATTTATAGGGGAAAATTATGTTAGGTACTTATGCAGGCCAGAGGGGTGAAAAAAACAGCTAACGTATGTGCCAGTTAAAGCCCTAACTGTACTACCTAGTTCCTCCGTTCGCTAGATCTAGCCTGAGGAAACAGTGCGATGCGTAAAGAAGAAAGAGGAGAGAAAGAGAAATGAAGAAGAAGATACCTGAAAAAGTATATAGCCAGGTCGGAGAAAGGGGGAAAAGGGGGCAAGAAGTGGGGGGGGAGGGGAAGGGGGGAGGGCGGCCGGTCCATAATCTCTCAATGTGAAGAGGGGCCCCGTCTAGCGAGGCCTCGCTGCGGTCCAAAACCATCAAGGTGCGACTCCGGAGCCACTCGAGCCTATTGTGCTGTCGTCCCAAGGCTCCCAGAGTTTCCGAAAAGTCCCGGACGTCCCCCTCACCCTTGCCGTAAGATCATCCATAATTCTACATTCTTTAATTCTAGATATAACTCCTGCGAACTATGGGCCCTCTGGAGTGAGCCACGCCATCGCTATCGCTCTGCGTGCACACATAGTCACCTTGTGTACCAGTCTCTGTTCCCGCGTTGTCCACCCTTCCACCGATCTGTTTAAAAGGTATATCCACGGATCCAATCTCAGTGGTCTACCAAATAACTGCAGTAATAGGTCTTCCACTGCCTTCCAAAATCCGCGTATCTTAACGCATTCCCACCACATGTGGAGATACGTACCTTGGGTCCCGCATCCCCTCCAGCAATCGTCGCTCTCTAGTTTGTGCATCCTATGCAATTGTATCGGGGTAGTATACCAGCGGAACATAGTTTTCCAGGCCTGTTCTTGTAAAGTGACGCACATTGAAACCTTAGAGTTAGCCTCCCATATCTCCCGCCACTCTATCCCCTCCAGTGTCTCCCCTAGGTCTCTCTCCCATTGAGTAGTATACGTCAATCCCCCCCATTCTCTGTTTTCTTCACTAATATGTGCATACAATAGCGTGATCAATCCCCTGGGGGCAGCTCCGTCCGAACATAATCTCTCGTAGAAGGTAAACGTCTCCAGGGCAGCTTTTTTAATGTGTGGCAATTGAGCGAAACCCCTCAATTGGAGATACCGGAAGAAGTCCGCTGGAGTGAGGTGGGTACTCGACTGCAGATCCGCAAATTGGACGATCTCTCCATTGCGAAACAGCTGATGTAGCCGTCGCAATCCGGTTCGTTCAATGTTGCGAAAGTCCCGGGGGGTCGTACCTGGCGGGAATTCCATGTTACCATACAGAGGGGTCAGGGGGGACGGGGACGATGCCAGCTTATATTTGGTGTTACAAAAGTCCCATATCCTAAATGAATTGAGCATCGTTGGGCTTGCACTCCGTATCGTTGGTCTGTGTTCCCTGGGGACCCACATTGTGAACTGGGGAAGGACGCCGTCCACCATCTGGGATTCGATGTCCACCCAACGCCTCTCCTCTGGGGCGGAGTGCCACATGGCCACCTGTGACAATTGCGCCGCTACATAGTAAAAGAAGAGGTTTGGCAGGCCCAAACCCCCCCTATCCCTACGTCTGTATAAAATCTGTCTAGAAGTTCTGTGCCTCTTGTTCTGCCAGACAAAATTCCCTATTGACCTTTGCAAGGGGAGCAATTGCGTCTTTGTGACTCTGATGGGTAACGCCTGGAAAAGGAATAAAAGGCGCGGGAGGACATTCATTTTCACCGAATGTATCCTCCCGATCCAGGATATGGGAGTATCGGTCCATCGCTCCATATCCCTCATCAGTACTCTAAGCATAGGGGCGTAGTTAGCATCATATAATCGCTCTGGTTCAGCCGTTATAGTAATCCCTAAGTATTTCAGGGAGTCCGATTCCATTCGAATGTGGTATACCTCGTGTAACCTGTCCGTGTCCTCTTGTGACTTTTGAATGTTCGCTTTATATCCTGATAACCCGCCGTATTCTGAAATAACTCCTTGAAGCGCCGACATTGTTGCGAGCGGATTTGTGACCGTTAAAAGCACGTCATCTGCGTAAGCTGACACTGTAAAGCTTTTGTCTCCCACTCTGACTCCCGTAATATTCGGATGTTGGCGTATCGCGTGTAGCAGGGGTTCCAATGCCAAGACAAACAATAAGGGCGAGAGCGGGCAGCCTTGCCTCGTTCCATTATAAAGCTGGAAAGGGTGCAATGGCGCACCCGATATCCTTATCTGCGCACGCATGTTGTGATACATTGCTTTCGTTGTAGTTATGTATTCGTTAGGGAAGCCCATGCACTTGAGCACAGGAAACAGAAATTGCCACCGGACACGGTCGAAAGCTTTTTCCGCGTCCAAGGATACAACCAATGTTGGAATCTTTGATGTCACCTGTTTCCATATTAAATCCACATTCCTCCTGGTATTTTCGAATAGTTGTCTAGTAGGGATAAACCCAACTTGATCCGCATGAATGAGAGAAGTCAGCAGTGGGTTGAGTCTGTCAGCCTGTATTTTCGCCAAGATCTTCAGGTCATGGTTGATCAGCGAGATAGGCCTGTAATTTTCAGGGTGAAGAGGGTCTTTTCCGGGTTTTGGTAAGAGTACTATAGTCGCCAGTGACATATCGGGTTCCAGTTGTCCGCCCTGCCGTAAGCTATCAAAAAGTCGGACCAGTTGTGGTGTGAGTTCTTCCCTAAAAGCTTTGTAATAAGAGCCGTCGAAACCATCTGGTCCCGGAGCTTTATTGCCATGTAGATTTGTAATGGCCCTGTCCACCTCCTCTTCTGAGATGTTGGCGGCCAGTGTGCGTTCTGCCTCTCCACTCAGTTTAGCCAACCCTAGTCCGTCCAGGTAACGTAAAATATGGTCCTCCTCATGCTCTCCGTGCGGACTTCCCTCCGGAGAGTGGTTGTATAGCCGCTCATAGAACTCCTCAAAAATCTTTGCAATTTCCGCTGGTGCCGTTCTCGTCGTGCCATCTGCATGTTTCAATGCTGTTATGTGGGTCCTTCCTTGTCGTGGCCTAAGAGTCCTCGCCAAGAGGGTGTCCATTTTATTTGCCTTTTCGAAGAAGGCCCGTTTTGACCACGTCATGGCTTTCGCCGCATCATCCAACATTAAGGTGCGGATGTCCCTTCTCACTGCTTCCAGTTTTGTAAAGATGCTAGCCGATGGTGTCATTTGATGTTTGTGTTCAAGGGTCCTAAGTTGATCCAACAGAGATTCAAGCGCCTGGTGTTTCACTTTCTTTTTTCTGGTGGCTAATTTAATTAAGGTCCCTCTTATAACCACCTTATGTGCCGCCCAAACTGTACTTGCACTGACATCTGGAGTGGTGTTCAATGCAAAGTATTCAACGATTCCTTGTCTGGTCTGCTCTAGAATCACCGGGTCCTGAAGTAGGGACGTGTTTAGTTTCCACGTCCACGGTGAAGCCACGCATAGGTTTCCCAACGTGATGGAAACGTCTGCGTGGTCCGACCAGGAGATGTTGCCCACCTGTGATCCGGTCGTTCGGGACATTCCAGCCGCATTAGTCAGAAAAAGGTCTATCCTGGAGTACGTCCCATGGGGGGCCGAGTAAAAGGTGTAGTCCTTGACCCCTGGATGTTGAGCTCTCCATATATCCACTAAACCCGTGTCTGCCATGAAGGCCTGAAGCAGACGATCCTGCCCGCCCCTACCCTGTGACCTAGGGGCACCCGTCTGCGAGCTCCTATCTATGGCCGGGCATGGCGCCGCGTTGAAGTCACCTCCCATAAAGACCATTCCGTGCGGTAGTGCCAATATTTTCTCCCTGATCCCTGCCCAGAACTCTTTATCTGGCTGGTTTGGTGCGTAAATGTTTATCAAGTGTATGTTATGGGAATGTAGGACGCCAGAGACGATAACGAACCATTCAGGCCCTTAACGTTCAAAGATAAAATCTTAAGCTCCATCATACCATCCAGTGAGAGCCTCATGGAGACCCTCGTAGCCTCTCGTCGTGGCACGTCCCCCGTCGGGGCTCCGTGAGAGATTTCTAGGTGGACCCCCGCCCTCGCCGCCCCCCCGGGGAAGAAAACAACTAAGAGGGATAGAAAGAGGGGTAGAAAGAAAGTAAAGTGTGAGAGGAAGAAAAAAACTGCATCTGGACACAGTCCGATGCGAAGAGGTTCTGGTCTTATCCAATGCCAGAACAATATGGGGAACGTCGTCCCATTTCCCTGCCACGATCAACGATGGGAGGAACAATGGATTCCCTAGCCCCACCACCTATGCACCGCGTTCGTGATATTTGGACCTCTAGAACAGCGGTAAATGCGATCGTCTTGATCAGGCTGTAAGAAGTCCCCCCTCCCCCTCCACCATCTTTAGCTCTAGCCTGATGTCTCAGCGTTGTTTCGTCGCCCACTTGGAGCCCAAGAACGGTTCAATATGTAGCTATTCCCGCTACCCTGCGGTATTTGGATCACTGCCCCCTTGGGCACACCCCGCTGTCCCCTCTGTCACACGTGGATACCGATTAATAAGACATAACATTTCTCTAACAGGTAATAGCTATGTAGCAGTAGGGCTCAGCCCCCAAAAACATTCAGAATGGAACTCTCTGGAAAAGGCAAGTGACAGTTAGTCGAAAATTGTTGCAGCTGTATACAGTGAACAGTACATTTAGGAACGTATGCTTTCAACAATAATATTCGCAGGATTTTATGTGTATAACTATCAGAAGCCTGAGATTTGGCATGTGAAGTCCCGGACAACCACCCTAACCCCTTTGATGAGCTTTATTGGGACTGGATTCAGTTTCTATTATCTGTATCATTTTTCTGGGGGCAGTTTTTAGTAGTTTGGGGCACGTCATTGCGCTCCTCAGTCATACCATTAGGAGGTTCCACCCCTGCTCGCTCAAGATTACTTATTTTATGTATATAGACATTGAGATATTTTTCGTTACGTGTTTTTTCTCTTCGTTTTCATTATTTTTGTATTTTTTTTTTATAAAATGTTTTTGTTTTTTGTTGGTTTTTGTTTTTAAACATTTTCACAATATTATGAAATAACGAACTACTTTTGCAGCAAAGTTTTAACCCTTGAAACGTGCAGTAATACCGTACATGTTTGATTATAGCTAATTTCACTCCGGCTAAAGTCATAGATATACGGCCCCGCCCACGACCCCAATCCCCCCCCACAGTGCCCCCACAGTATAATCCTACCTAAATCTCAGGGCTGCTCATCATCCCCAGCAGGGGCAGTCTAACCCCCCGTGGAACCTGGCCCTCTCCGACCACCACCCACCATCTTTGGTTCTGCGGGGGGGGGGGAAGGGCTGACAGGTCCGCAAAGAGAAATTCGCCGAACCCTCCTACGCCTCCCGTTGTGGCGCCCAGAATGTAAAGAAAGCTCCATGTAAACCACAGATGTACGAGTCCACTTGCGCCGCTCACTCACGGCCGAGCCCCCCGGGTATACCCCGTCCCCCTCTCTCCAAAGAGGCCGCCCACCCGAGCGGGCAGTCACCCCCACCGCCCGGCCCCGGACATTAGATACCCCAGACCGGCCGGCGGGGGCAAGCATCCGCACAGGGGGCTACCCCGCGGAAACCGAGCCACCCGGGGATGGCCCCGCCCACGGTCCCCCACTCGGATACGTGGGGAAGCACGCATGGAGAACATTGTACCATGCTGAATGCTCTCTCTCTGTAAACTACATCTACTGTAAATCTGCATGCGACCTGCTTCCCCTCACAAACTGACCACATTAGCGTGGGTTACACAACAGGGGTATTTTAGTGACAGTATCTAATGTGGGCCGTACATGTCAACCCCTCCAATGGCCGTCGCCACTCCCCCTATGAAAGCCTAAACAAGCTGTCCCGCCACCCTCTTATTGTCACTGTACCTCCCAAGATTCTCATTGAGGGTTGGCAATTTAACATTATACAATTTACGTTGTTAACATTATAAATTCTTGGTCGGTTAAACTCAATGTCACACTTTAGATTACATGTAACTACCCGTTATGGCGTCACGGGCTCGTCAAAACATGAGCCACAGTACCTTGAATACGGAAATTGGGAAATATTTGTGCTCACGGTTAAATCACAATTTGGGGAACGTGATTATTTATATACGGGGATGCGATTTGCTATACATATGGCGATTCTATTTACATTTTCGTTGTTATGCTTGTTATTTGTTCACTTTACCTATTCAAGTGCATTATTTAAATATCATCTGTTAATTTTCGTCAATATTTAATTTTACTCACTTTGTACCTTTTTTTTGCTTTTTTTTTGGGTTATTTGTGTTTTGTATTTTTTTATTTTTTTGGGAATGTTTTGTTTGGCATTTTCGCAACAAAGATTATCCCCTAAGGGAAGGGCAAACAGGTGAAATTCCCTGGTATCCCAACGAGGTAACAAAAACACATGGTACATACATCATAACGAGAAGTCTAACAAAAAAAAAACAGTAGTCCGGTAGTATCAAATGACGTTCCGGGCAACCATTGTTCCACAGGTCGACCCCCCAAACCCACCCCACTTGTGGGAAACCCCGGGGGGCTAAGGCCTCGATCCGGGCGTAGGGGTCTCGTCACCCGTAGGTGGGAGCTGCCGACCATCTGGGCAGTTCAAATGTAAAAAGGGGGGGTGTACTAGCGCTAATTAGTGGATGTGATAGAAGTGAATAAGCTGCTTCAAAACCAAATTCTTATCTTTAACAATAGTGAAACTGTGGATACAAGGTGAAGCGCTGTATATTTTAAACAATGTGAAATATAAAAAAATAGGCTGATACCTTAATTTCATACACAAAAGTCCGTATGTGACATATAGTACCTTGAAATAAAACACAAATAAAGACAAAAATAGTGTATCCTGTGATATAAATAAATAGATATAGGGTGAAATAAATTTCCCACTCACACTTTTAAGAGCTAATGGATATAGCTCAATAAAATCGCTTGTAGGATCCGTAAAGGCGATCCTAATCCCTTCTTTTTGGTGGGAATTCTTCCTCTTCCGTGGTCTCTAAAATCAGGAGAGGTATATGGTGCAGTACCTTAGATATAAAATCTATAAAAGGATAAAGTAAAAGGGGTACTTACAAACCCAGAGCCATCCAAATCGGCTCTGATCAGGAGTGTATGTGGTTAAGGACCACAATCCTTCTTTGTGCAAATGAAAGTAGCAGGAACAATGCCAGTAGTGTTAAAAAATATATATAAATACTTTATTTACATAAAAAAATATATAACATTATAAAAACACTTTACTAGGCATTAAAAAAGTCCAATTTCATGAAGACAAATGATCTCCAAAGTTCCCAGGACGCGTTTCGCTCTGTCAGCTTCCTCAACTGGGCAGTTCAGCTGAAAGGAAACGGGGGCCTCCGGAGGGCCCCCCCGCGGCAAGAGCCAGGGAGCCGAGGCATAGGGAACAGCCGCAAGTGGGGACACTAATCCCAGTGGGGGCGCCCACAAAGTGGCCGTTTAGGGGAGGAGTGGCCCCGTGTGGAACCCCGAGATCCCGGACCCCCGCCCACCCAAAACCTGGGGCCCTGCATGGAGAAAAAAGGGAACCCATTTCACATGCTCGATGGCAGTGAGCCTTCCAAGTGGGTGATAAAGTACATAGTTAGCGGTATGTTAAAGAAAAACCCTTGTGTACCACAGGCCCGTACCCCCTCCCAAGTTAAAGAAACAACCCTTGCGTAGCCTAGACCCGTATCCCCCTCCCAAATTAAAGAAACAACCCTTGTGTAGCATAGTCCCGTACCCCCCTCACAACCAACTGCAGGACCTTTCACCAGCCGCGGAACGGAGGAAAGATGCGTAGAGACATGGAGGCATACGATACCATATGGAATCATCGCTGGCTCCTGGGACCCGCAACACGCCATTCCGCCAGAAGGTGTGGAAGCTCCTCCGGCCCCATTGCCAGATCTGGTAGGTCTGAGGGCGGTGATATTCCCAGGCCCTGGAACAGGCGCTTCGGGTCGCCTCCCGGTGTCAGGATGTGGGTCCTGCCGTCACGGAAGACCATGAGTTTAAAAGGGAAGCCCCAGGCATACTTTAGGCCTGCACCTCGCAGAGCCCCTGTGATGGGCCGCCAATCCCTCCTCCTCTGGAGCGTTGAGGGTGCCAGGTCCTGATATAGGGAGATTGTGGCTCCGTTGTGCCGGATAGGCCCGTCCTTGCCCTTCTTCATTAACGCTTCCTTCGTCCCGAAGTATAGGAAGTGTATTATAACATCCCTCGGGGTGTTGGCGTCGGACCTTTGGGTTTTCAGCGGCCTATGAGCCCTCTCGATGTGCCACTGTTCCTCCGGGATATCGGGAAGGAGAGGCTTAAGTATTGTGAGTATGAGCTCTAGCAGGTTTTCGTCCGGGCCTTCCGGTAAACCCCTTAAACGGAGGTTGTTCCTCCTCGATCGGTTAGTGATGTCTTCCAGGGCGAGGTCCATGTCGACCACGTGTGAGGTTAGGCGGTTGACTCTGTCGGTGACCCCGTTGTGGGCCTGAGTGGTCGCCTCCATGCGGTCTTCCAATTTGGCTGTCCGCTCCCCCAGGGCGCTTATGTCGGCCTGCAGTATGGCTGTGGATCTGGTGATTTCCCCAGCGAGGAAAGTCTTCACCTCCGCCAGCTTGGCTAAGACAGATTGCAGGTCTGTAGATGAGGGGGCCCTGTCGACACCGGGTGAGGAGTGCGTAGATCCCCCGTCGCCATCTTGGCTGCCAGCTCTACCATGCCGGGGCGCGGTAAGGAGGGCCAAAACGGAGCCCCCAGGGTCCGTAGCCCTCTTAATTTGTTTTTTGGTAGGTCTCCTCTCCATAATTCCGTGTTAGGGGAGAGGTATTTGGCTGAATAAAGGTCGCTTTTGTAGTTTAAAGGTGCCGGTGGAGCGGAGCTCTAGCAAAGCACGACCGGTCTCATCGGCTGTCAGGCCACGCCCCCGATTGTTTTTTATTTTCAATAGTTTTATTGCATTATTATGAATATTAGTGTGCCCTTTTTTTGGGGGGGGGGGAGGGGGGAGGGGGTTGAAGATAAGAAGATTTATAAGAAAGCAATTTTACATGGGATGGTGCCTTTCCAGTTACTTGGTAGGGGCAAATAGTATTTAAAGTTATGTTTCTCTTCCAAAAAGCAAGTGAATGATAAATTGTGAACTTGCATCCTATGGGGTTTGGATGTGAAAGCACTGATTTTAATTCGGACCCCAAATGCATTCAGCCATTTGCTAAATTGGACTGACCAAATTCCGTCCGTATTAGGCTTTAGCAGATAAGAGTATATTACCATTCTGTTCTCTATTCACCCATTTTCAATGGATTTTGTCCATGCAGTGTTTAGTGAAATACCCTGTATCCTATTTGGGACAATTCTCCCATCTCCCCGGGTTAGTTCCCTGATGTCTGGCTGACCAGAATGTCCCCAGTAAGCATAGTGAAAGCACATCATTAAACACACTTGTACTTTGCACACGGAGCTTATGACATTGAATCAATATGAGAGAACTTCAGCAGTACCCTGCTCATGTGCAACTCATAGTGGGTCTGGCCAAGAGACTGGCCAAGAGACAGGGAAAGAAATCATCCAAATAGATTTGACAAATAAAATAAAAATGGTTCAGATAAACCAAGTTTTATTTATGTGGCATTTCGGTTCGGTCAAATTTCATCCATACAATCGCTTCAGGAGAAACACCATAGCAGAGCAAGGGTGAATTATATGGTGGCTTGTCAACACTTTCTAGCTAGCCACCACATACATTTTTTTAAAAAAAGCCTAAGGGGGTCAAAATGTACCCCAAGTTAGTGTAAGGGTGGTATAATACTTCCCTAATGCCCCCACCCGCCATGCCATGTGTGCATGTGTGGGGGCATGTCTAGACTCTGGCTGTGTTAACTGTACTTAAAAACTCCATCTGTGGCCATTGGATGGGGGTCCTATAATACAATAAGGGGGAGTGGAAAGGTTACTGTACTGGCTTCAAATGCAGGCCAATAAACATAATTAGAAGCTTCATGGTTGAAGAGTATAAGCACCCTTTTTACCCTCCCATGAAATTATCTGGGTCTTCTCTGCCTACTGCTGACACCCAAGATATTTCTAAATTACATTTCCCAGAATGTTCAGTCAGTTAATGGTTGTAATGAGGCCTTTGTCCGCTCATCGAGTGGATGAAGGTGTCATAAAAGGTTGATTTCTGTACCTAGTCCGCTCATTACCAATACTGAGGTATAACTACAAACTGCCTCTGGAGCGGATTCCTCTTCTTCTCATGTCCAGTTAAATATGTTTCTCAAAATTTTCAGGTGTGAGGTATAGTTGGCACTGAATAGTTAACTACAAAGACTCTTTTTCTCCCGTAGCTCCAGACAAGAGGACCTTCTCTAATAATGGCTTCTCCAGCTAGTCTTCCAGAGTTCCCTCAATGGACCACTAGTGCATTTGGGAATTCATTGGACAAATAACTGTAGATAGATATGTAATGGGCATAGAAGTTCTTCTAAGCAGATGGAAAATACCTTTAAAAATGCAAGTGTGTATATTTGTTTTTTTATTTAGACAGATAACCTCCCAGTAACTTCTAATATGGTCCCTGTGTTGAATAAGTCTCTTATTGATGCATGATGGCTGCTGTCATTTTCACAGACCTATATTGGGATGGAATTCCAGAAGGTTCTTTTCCACTTTCAAATGACAACTACTCCTCATCAGTAATAGCAGGTATTTCCAGTGGGTACATATAGAAACATAGAAACATAGAATGTGATGGCAGATAAGAACCATTCGGCCCATCTAGTCTGCCCAATTTTCTAAATACTTTCATTAGTCCCTGATATTATTTTTAAACCTTTGTCCCTCTAATTTGAGACTATGTCCTCTTGTTGTGGTAGTTTTTCTTCTTTTAAATATAGTCTCCTCCTTTACTGTGTTACATAGTTACATAGTTAGATAGCTGAAAAGAGACTTGCGTCCATCAAGTTCAGCCTTCCTCACACCTGTTTTTTGCTGTTGATCCAAAAGAAAAGAAAAAAACCCAGTTTGAAGCACAATTTTGCAACAAGCTAGGACAAAAAATTCCTTCTTGACCCCAGAATGGCAGTCAGATTTATCCTTGAATCAAGCAGTTATTACCCTACATTGAAAGATTATATCCTTGAATATTCTGTCTTTGCAAGTATGCATCTAGTAGCTGTTTGAACATCTGTATGGACTCTGATAAAACCACTTCTTCAGGCAGAGAATTCCACATCCTGATTGTTCTTACAGTAAAAAAACCTTTCCTTTGCCTTAGACGAAATCTTCTGTTGATTCGCTTTATGTATTTTAATGCTTCTATCATATCCCCCCTGTCTCATCTTTCCTCCAAGCTATACATGTTAAGATCCTTTAACTATATATAGATCGTTCTCCCTTGATTTGGGGTTATAAGGCGTATGGTCAGTGAATGAGGTGTTTCAACAGTGTCACAATCTTCAACACGGTTAACCTTCCATGTATACAGTATTCATCGATTAGAGGCATTCATTTAGCAGGCCTATTTAATAAACAGTAAACTAATATATTTCATCTGAAATGAAAAAATGAGGCTAAAACAACTTGAAATTTTCTCCAACCCAGCTATAGGCTCTGCGGAGTCAGCTAATTTAGCTACAATTTTGCTATTTGGATTTTGTCACCTTCTTCAATTTGAAGTGCAAAGGATAATAGTGGCTCAAGCCACTGCCCAGCATGGGTTTTATTTCTGTAGCAGAATATTATAGAGGCACAGACTATGGGGTCTATTCAAAGAAGGAACGGAGACAAGATTAGCAAATCAAAGGCAAAACTAGCTAAATTGGAAAAAATATCTAATGCTATATCTAGCAGACTATTTTGGCGTAAAATCTTCGATTTTCAATTTCCTTGTCATTTCACCATATTATATAATTTCTATATCAGAATATAAACCAAAAGATTTCTGATAACTTTGTGGAGCATGGCATATAATCCGGTTTATTAATAATTTAGAATCTGAGAAAGATTTTTTCTGACTTTTATTTGCAGCACTGAAAGTGCTTACAGGTTACTATGCAGGTCCCACATGCTGTAGGTAGGAAAAAGGGCATGGTGTATAGAGGATACTCAGTGTTGTACTCTCGTGCATTCACAAGAGTTAAAGCACTGACGTGGGCTTCTGGCAGAAAAGCACTAAGAGCTGAAGATGACTGTCAGGAAGACCATGACCGCGATTGGACAGGTTCATGTAAGTAGTGTCTGGTCCCCTTCCCCTGCACACTATGGCCACCAGACACCACAAGTGGAGCAGTCACTGTCTGGGGTCCTTAAAAAAATATGCAAAAAAACAGGTAGTGACAAATACACTTTAAGAATTTTACTGATAAACACTCTTCATCTGCTTTTTTTTTTTTTTTTTATTTTTTATCATTATAAGAAATAATATATCCCTACTTAATAAACAAGCTACAGGTGAATAATTTAGCTTTGTGTGATTTGTTTAATGATGAACAATGGATCTGAAGATCACATGGCAAAAATAGATTGTCTGTGTTATATTTTATTATTTTTCTGAATTTCGGTAAAATATGTAAGCTTTTATGCTTTGTAAAAAAAGCCAACTAACCTGAAAACCAAAAAATTATTTTTTCAATATTATGAATAAAATAAATTTCAAAAAATTAAAAAAACAAACAAACACAAAACTTTGTTGGATGTGCAAAAATATTTTTTGTTTTTTTATGTTTCAAGGTTAATATTATTTATGGTAATGATTATAAATATATGATTATAAAGAACACATTGCAAATATTTTATCATTAACAATTTATTCCACAAACTCTTACTATTACAGATCTGTAAGAAATTTTAGAACCACTTAACACGATTCAACATCAGAAGCATCAATGTTTTGCAGGAAAAGTACCAAAAAGTTGCTCATACTAAGAAAACGAACATTCATGAGGAAGGTATGCCTGCGTCACGCTGCCCACAGATCCTCATCTTTATATTGTTTATTAAATCATTATCTGACACACACATGAAAAAAAAATAATACTGTACAAGTACAAAATCCATTTATTAACAGTTGGCTTTGGCCCCTCGTATTGTGTGGAATTCTCAGCGCTAACATAAGTTTGTGTTGGGTATTATTTCCATGGATATCAGGTATCAACATTGTTCTTGTAAAGTATACCAACTCAAGCCTTACAGCAGCCCAATACTCAGATAACTGCAGCTATGGAAGAATTCACATTGTTTTTTTCAGAATAATATGGCGTCGGTAAGCATTTCAGGATAGTCGGAGATGGAATGGCATTTTGCTATCTTCTATGGTTGGTACCCAAAACCAATTACAATATGGCTTAACACAATCTCCTAACAGTGATACTTCGGGCAAAAGCTGACATTTCCAGCGCTGCCCAAGGTATAGTTCACAGATTTATGGACAATGTTAGAAAGTGAGCAGCAGTGGTTAGAGGCTAGATAACGGAAGGCGGAAGAGATGTATTGTATCAGCTCTTCTGATTCTCATATCACAGGCTGGGGGACACGTATTGTTCCATTCTTGCTCCATTCGTGTTGACAAAGATCATTCCAGTGGGAGTTGTAGGGTGCAACTTGCTCTACACCCCGGGTCCAACTACTGTCTTCAAAGAGTCTGTTGCATTGAAATCAGTGAATTGCAAGCAATAGCTGCACAATGAAATTCTTGACCCAGTCGGAATATCATTTAAATCGTAGTTGCAGTGATTTGGCCCAGCTTTTAACCAGCTATTTTGAGCAGCTATTTTTAAAAATATCAAGAAGGACATAATGAAGATGGTATCTATACCAGACTTCCAGGCCAGGAGATAACACTCAAAGTTACTTTGTTCCTTTGCTCTTTTAGCATTGGTACTAATGCCGAGTGGCTCATGCCCACTGTAGACAACGCATTCACAGCAACGATCATATCCCCACACCTAGGAAAGAAATAAAATTTACAACAGTTAAAATATTTAGATACAAATTTTACTCTATTCAGTGCAGGAGACACAAGGATTCCTGAAACTACTAAGCCGTTGTAATTATGTAAAAAGCCATTTCCAATACCCCAAAGCATAGCAAAATGGTAGTGGTAAAGATCAACTAAATATCACTGTCTTATAATAAAATCTATTTTAAATGTCATGGTGGGTGGAACTTGCTTTTAGGAAATTTCATTAAAAGAACTTTTTTACTTTTACTTCCTGTAACTATGTGAATTCAGTGACTTTAGAGCATACAGTCCTGTTGAGAAAACTATTTTCAAGCTATGTAGTTCAGCCTATTAAGGGGACACTCCAGGTACCCAGACCACTTCTGCCCATTGGAGTGGTCTGGGTGCCAACTCCCACTACCCTTAACCCTGCAAGTGTAATTATTGCAGTTTTTATAAACTGCAATAATTACCTTGCAGGGTTAAGTCCTCCTCTAGTGGCTTTCTATCAAGAACACGAAAAGTGTTTTAAGCGATGCTGGATGTCCTCACGCTATGTGAGGACCTCCAGCGTCGCTGAAATCCCCATAGGAAAGCATTGAGTAATGCTTTTTTACGGGGAGGTCTAATGTGCGTGCCAACCGACAATGGCGGGGGAGGAGAGTAGGCGGAGCCTGACCCAGCGCCGAGAGTCCCTCTGCGCTGGACTCCGGTAAGTCACTGAAGGGGTTTTAACTATTATGTTTTCCTGGCACTGGAGAGTTCCTTTAAGCAGGACTTGTCATGCTTTGGGATAAATAGAATAGTGGCCCATTAAACCTTGCTGGGTAAGGATTAACAGACCCAATATCCGAATTAGAGGATCCTGATTGGTCAAGTATCTTCATGGTCTGTAATAGGACTGTCTGATGTCATCTTGTCTGTGCAAGCCCTTTGGGAGCCTTACAGTTATTGTTTTTTTTTACTTTATGTACTTTTTTCATGGTCTTGCATTATATAAAATACATTAATAAAAAAGTCCATTTAATTACAGCATCTTCTACATAGCTAAGAACTATTGGGTATAGGTATTAGGAGTTACGTATCTTCATATCTTCATTATTTCTTATCACTGATCTGGATCTACTATCTATGTGAAAATATGTCACATACATGTGTTATTTATTTATTTTTTTAAAACTTTTGAACAGTTACGATAAAATAAATTCACAGAAGCACGTATGGATAAGCCCATAAAGCATTATAAAAAAAAAAAAAAAAAATCACCCATCAGTGTTTTATTCCACTAATTAGATGCCTTGAGATGTAGGGTAAAAGTGACAGGTGTACGAATTTACATACATTGAAAGAGTGATGACGGGGTGGAGGAATCACATTAGTAAAGTATTCATTAAGATTAATGGTGTATATAGAAAAACATAAATTCAGGCATTATTTGGACTGCAAAGCTTCAATGTGTTATACCGGATACAGGATTACTTGTTCAGCAGTGTTAACTAAATGGATACTCCTAGATGTATTAGACCAGGGGTTCCCAACCCAGTCCTCAATTACCCCCTACCAGTCCAGGATTTAGGGATTACTCTGTTATAAAAACACCTTCAACACAACAGGGTAATCTCTAAATCCTGGACTGTTAGGGGGTGCCTGAGGACTGAGTTGGGAACCACTGTATTAGACCCATTCTTTTTACAGTGTATAAAAATATGCAAATTCAAACATGAAAAAGGATAATCAAATATCACTTTAAGTATTTTCTGCAAATCCTCAAGTTTTGCAGCATCTTTAGTGAGCTTTAAGCAAGCCGTAAAATGACTGGTCGCTTAGCTTTTTACAGAGCTGCTGAGATTATCTGGCGTCACATAAATGTTTTCCACCGCAAGGGTTTCTGGGAGTTGTAGTTCCACTGTTGGCTTTCATCTGCCGAAAAATAATGGCTTAGCTACAACTCCTAGAAATCCGAGTCATACCATCCATGTACAGCAGTAAAAAGTGAAACACTGCAAGATGGAAAGGAGGGGATACAAAGCAAAATCAACCTTTTAGCTTTAAAATATTAAAACCCTACACATTACACCTACTTGTATGGAGACCTGGAGAACTAAATATCAATTTTTGCTATTCTCCCTTTTTAGTTCCTCAGTCTGTGTGTTGTAAACATATATTGTTAAAGTACCTGAATACCCACAAAAACATGCATTTGAAACTTTGGGATTGTGTCATCTTGAGGACCTATGACTTACGGTATTCACAAATAGCCACATTATTATTATTATTATTATTATTATTATTATTTTATTATTTATATAGCGCCAACAAATTCAGTAGCGCTGTACAATGGGTGGACTAACAGACACATAATTGAGATCAGACCACTGGACGTACAGGAACAGAGGGGGTTGAGGGCCCTGCTCAATGAGCTTACATGCTAGAGGGAGTGGGGTATAGTGACACAAACGGGTTAAAGTAGGGGAATTAAATAGTTTGTTAGAGAAGGGTTTAATGAGTGCTTGGTAGGTGATTTTTGACAGCTGCAGGAAAGGAGTCATGGGGTGGGGGATGAGAAGCCTGCTGACAGTTTAATTGATACGCTTTAACGAAGAAGTGAGTTTTCAAAGATTTTTTGAAGGAGTGGAGGCTGGGTGAAAGTCTGATTGAGGAGGGAAGGGAGTTCCACAGAATAGGTGCAGCCCTAGAGAAGTCTTGAAGGCGAGCGTCAGAGGTGGGGATCCGGGCAGAGGACAGGCGTAGGTCTTGGGATGAGCGCAGGGGTCTTGACGGGACATACTTGTGTATGAGGGAGGATAGGTATGTTGGAGCAGCATTATGTAGGGATTTGTAAGCAAGTGCCAGAATTTTGAATTGGGCCCTATATCTAACTGGAAGCCAATGCATGGACTGACAGAGCGTGGGAGGTGCGACCGGACAGGAAAATAAGCCTCGCAGCCACGTTCATTACAGATTGCAGCGGTGCAAGCTGGGAACATGTAAGACCGGTCAGAAGGGAATTGCAGTAGTCGAGGCGAGAGAGAACAACAGCATGAACCAATATCTTAGCCGCGTCCGGCGTTAGATATGGGCGGATGCGCGCTATGTTCTTGAGTTGGAAGCGACAGGATTTGACTATCGATTGGACATGGGGAGTAAAAGAGAGGTCAGAATCGAAAAGAACCCCTAGGCAGCGAGCCTGCGAGGTAGAGGTGATAGTAGTGCCGTTGACTTGGATGGAGACAACAGGAGTAGCAGCACTTGAGGGAGGAAAAACTAGAAGTTCTGTTTTGGACAGGTTGAGTTTAAGGAAGTGAGCAGCCATCCAGTTGGAAATAGCAGAGAGGCAGTCAGAAACACGAGTCAAGGTGGGCGGAGAGTGATCAGGGGAGGACAGGTAGATTTGCGTGTCATCTGCATATAAATGATATTGGAAACCAAAGGAGCTGATGAGTTTACCAAGGGAGGCAGTATAAATAGAGAACAATAGGGGGCCGAGGACAGATCCTTGGGGGACGCCGACAGAGAGGGGTTGGTGAGAAGAGGCAGAACCAGAGAAAGAAACACTGAAAGAGCGCTGGGAGAGCTAGGAGGAGCACCAGGAGAGAGCAGTATCCCGTAGACCAAAGTTACGAAGAATGTGAAGAAGCTGTTCATGATCAACAGTGTCAAATGCGGCAGAAAGATCAAGGAGGATTAGGATAGAGTATTGGCCGTGAGATTTAGCAGCAATTAAGTCGTTGGATACTTTGGTCACAGCAGTTTCGACAGAGTGACCAGCGCGGAATCCAGACTGAAGGGGGTCAAGCAGAGAGTTGGATTCGAGAAAGTCTGTCAATCTGGCGTACACAACTCTCTCGAGGATCTTGGAGGCAAATGGGAGTAGCGAGATAGGGCTTTTTCAGAATCGGGGTTACGGTTGCATGTTTGAAGGGTGAGGGAAATGTGCCAGAGGAAAGGGAGAGATTGAAAATGCTAGCGAGAGGAAGAGCAAGAGAGGGAGACAAAGTGCGGATGAGATGCGAGGGAATAGGATCGAGAGAGCAGGTGGTGGGGCGGGAGGACAGGAGCAGTGCAGAAACCTCTTGTGCTGTAGCAGGTGCAAATGTGCATAGGATGGCAGGGGGGGTGGGGTTGGGTGATATAATGATAGGGGAAGGAGAGAGATTAGAGATCTCTTTCCTGATTGTAGAGATCTTCTCAGTGAAATGAGATGCAAAGTTTGTGGCGGACAAGGTGGTGGAAGGAGGGGTAGTCACAGGGCGAAGAAGAGCATCAAAAGTGTGAAACAGGTGTTTGGGTTGATGGGACAGTGTGCTTATGAGGGTTTTGAAGTAGTTTACTTTTGCAGAGGAAAGAGCCATGCTGTAGGAGCGCAGCATAAATTTATAGTGGACAAAGTCAGATGCAGAGTGAGACTTTCTCCAGCAGCGTTCGGCAGTTCTGGAACATTTTTGGAGGTAACGGGTCAGCTTAGTGTGCCAGGGTTGTAGTTGGGGGCGCTTGCTGCGTTTAACTGTAGGAGGTGCCATGATGTCAAGTTGAGAGGAGAGAGTGGAGTTGTAGAGTGAGGTTGCAGAGTTAGGGCAGTTGAGATTTGAGATGGGTAACAGGAGTGTTTGGAGTGTGGTGGAGAAGTGCTGGAGATCGAGGGAGTTGAGGTTTCTGCGAGGTTGGAGAGGAGAGTTGATGGTGTTGAAATTTTGGTATGAGGTATGCAGATGTTAAATGTTAGCAGATGGTGGTCAGACAAAGGAAATGGATCAGTGGAGAGATCAGAGGTGGTACAGAGATTGGTGAAGATGAGGTCAAGAGTGTTTCCTGCAGTGTGAGTTGCGGAGGAGGAAATCTGTGTCCAAAGGAGGAGGTTACAGAGAGCAGACGGGAGGCATCAGGGCAGTTGAGCTTGTTGATAGGGATATTGAAGTCCCCAAGTATGAGAGAGGGAGTGCTAGAGGAAAGAAAATGGGGTAACCAGGAGGAAAAGTGTTCAATAAATAGTTTAGGGTGACCGGGGGGGCGATAGATGATGGCAATTCTTAAAGGAGTGGGCTTAAAAAGGCGTACAGTGTGAACTTCAAAGGAAGTAAAGGATAGGGCAGGGGCAGGGAGGACAGGTTGAAAGGTGCATTGAGGGAGAGAAGGATGCCTACACCACCTCCTTTACAGTCGAGTCTAGGAGTATGGGAGAACTGTAGACCACCGAAACATAAAGAAGCAGGAGTAGCGGTATCGGATGGGGCCAGCCAGGTCTCAGTGAGTGCCAATATTGTGAGCGAGTTAGAGATGATGAGGTCATGTATAGCTGTAGATTTGATGTTAGTACAAATGGAGCGAGCGTTCCAGAGTGCACACTGAATTTTGGTAGAGTTGGATAAACTGCAGGGTATTTGGAGGAGGTTTGCATGGTTTCTATTTATTTTAGTGTGAGCAGATGAGGTGTGGGGCCCTGGGTTGGGAGAGACGTCACCAGCTGCCAGAAGTAGGAGGAGAGATAGTGACAGGAGGTGTGAATGGGTTTTATATGGGTTTTATATAGCACAAGACAAGTCTAGACTGGGGTGTAACTTACTTTAGTCGACCGTCATAATAAGCAGGAGTTCCAAGCACAATGGTCTTGATGAAGAAAGGTTGGTTTGTGTGATTTTCCTCGTAACCACCTACAATACTGAATCCCCAGCTTCCCAGACTGCTTCTCCGAAGAACAACATCGTGGCAACTATGAAGGCAGCTGAAAAAAGGAGTTCAAATTGGTCATTACAATCACCAAATAACCAGAGAGAGAATTAGTCTTTAGAAGAGAAGTGATTTGCGCTATTCAATTCACTTCTGCTGTCCATCTCAGCATTTTTTTTTCTCCTCCAATCAACTTAATGTACTATTAGAAAAGCTCCAACTCCATTATACAGTGTATAAAATGGTTTATTTTTTGCAAAATAGTCTTTTCATATGGCAGGGCACTACATGAAAAGTGCTTCCCTGCCTTAAGTAAAAAAAACAAACAAAAAATAAAAACATTGTTGTAAGGGGAGCAAACTTTTCATGTCCTGTTTAGAAATATAATAAAGCAATTTTGTAGTAAAAATAATATAATAAAATTGGTAACATTTTACACTCTGCAGAGCAGCATTGAAAGGTACCGTATATACTCGAGTATAAGCCGACCCGAATATAAGCCGAGGCCCCTAATTAGACCCCAAAAAACTGGGAAAACTTATTGACTCGAGTATAAGACTATGGTGGGAAATGCAGCAGCTACTGGTAAATTTCTAAATAAAATTAGTTCTTTAAAAAATTATATTAATTGCATATTTATTTACAGTGTGTGTATATAATGAATGCAGTGTGTGTATGAGAATGCAGTGTGTGTATGTGTGCAGTGTGTGTATGAGTGCAGTGTGTATATGAGTGCAGTGTGTGTATATGAATGCAGTGTGTGTGTATGAGAATGCTGTGTGTATGAGTGCAGTGTGTGTGTATGAGAATGCTGTGTATGAGTGCAGTGTGTATGTATGAGTGCAGTGTGTATGTATGAGTTCAGTGTGTGTGTATGAATGCTGTGTGTATGAGTGCAGTGTGTGTGTGTATGAGAATGCTGTGTGTATGAGTGCAGTGTGTGTGTATATGAATGCAGTGTGTGTGTATGAATGCTGTGTGTGTATGAGTGCAGTGTGTGTGTATGAGAATGCTGTGTGTATGAGTGCAGTGTGTGTGTATGAGAATGCTGTGTATGAGTGCAGTGTGTGTGTATGAGTTCAGTGTGTGTGTATGAATGCTGTGTGTATGAGTGCAGTGTGTGTGTATGAATGCAGTGTGTGTGTATGAATGCAGTGTGTGTGTGTGTATGAGTGCAGTGTGTGTGTATGAATGCTGTGTGTGTGTATGAGAATGCTGTGTGTGTGTATGAATACAGTGTGTGTGTATGAATGCAGTGTGTGTGCATGAATGCAGTGTGTGTATGTGTGTGTGTAATGCAGAGTGTGATGCAGAGCCTTGGTGGGGGGTGGGCATTTTTATTTTTTAATTATTATTTTAATATTTTTTTTGATTCATTAAATTTTTTTATTATTATTATTTATTTAATTGTTATTTTTATTTTATTATTTTTATTATTTTTATTATTATTGATATACATACATTTTTTTTGTCCCCCCTCCCTGCTTGCTAGCTGGCCAGGGAGGGGGGGCTCTCCTTCCCTGGTGGTCCAGTGGATGGGCACTGTGTAGGAGGGGGCTGTGGGGGCTGCAGAGAGATGTTACTTACCTTCCTGCAGCTCCTGTCAGCTCTCTCCTCCTCTGCCGGTCCGTTCAGCACCTCGGTCAGCTCCCAGTGTAAATCTCTCGCGAGATTTACACTGTGAGCTGACAGAAGAGCTGAACGGACCGGCAGAGGAGGAGAGAGCTGACAGGAGCTGCAGGAAGGTAAGTAACATCTCTCTGCAGCCCCCACAGCCCCTGTCTGTATTATGGCAATGCAAATTGCCATAATACAGACTATTGACTCGAGTATAAGCCGAGTTGGGGTTTTTCAGCACAAAAAATGTGCTGAAAAACTCGGCTTATACTCGAGTATATACGGTATATAAAAAATGATGGGGGAAAAAATAAATAAAGATTTTAAGTGTCCGAAAGTACTGAGGAGGGGCGTTGGAGGTATTTATTTTAGCAAGTGGAATGTATCCTAAGTTAGCCAGCTGAACTGTCAATCAGGCTGTACAAATCAGCTGCTGGTGTTGTGTAGTACAATTAGGGTGTATGGATATGCGACAAGGGAACCTTCTATTTCTCATCCCTTCCCCTTCCTGTGAATTTGGAGATTATCTGAATTGTTATTTTCCCTCTCCCCTTCTTTCATGGAGATAGGACTGGGTATGTCCACATGTATCCTGCCTATTTAGAGGCTTTACCTGATTGAAGTTGGTGTAGGGCCATTTGTTCATATTCCATGATGGTTGAAATTTGTGTGAGTATTTCTCTTTTAGAGGGTGTAGCGGAGTAGACGTATTAACGGCAATATCTCCGCTGGTAGACTTGATCAACATTCAAATAAAGTGTAGCGTGACAATTCCAATCCCATTCCCCAACAACTGGACAAAACACAGCTTTGGGAATCAACTGATTTTTATTGAGCCACAGCTGGATTTTATACAATTCCCCATGCAAGGGATTTCTTTAATTACATTCCAGGGGTTTCCCCCTGGTGGACGTTGTGGAGGACAGGGAACAAAGACACATTTCCCATGATCCTTTTCTGTACTTGGAAGATAATTGTGTAAGGACAATTCTTTAATTAGATTATCACCCAAGTACTGAAAATTAAACAATATTTTAAAACATCATAACTCCCATAATATTATTAAGAACTCCACGAAAGAGTTCACTCCACTTCACCTAATAGCAGGGATCTGAGCGCCCAATCTGTCGAAATACCACTCAGATCCGTTCGGTAGAACAGGAAAGCCATTCGAGTAAAGTTTTAAACCGGTCAGCCACGAGGTGAAGCCCTAAAACAGTTCCATGCGATTGAATGTTTTGACTGGTCTTCTTTCGGTAATTCTCACAAACAAACTAACGAATGTAAACGTTCATAAACTGGGTAGTCGTGTGTCTGATGGATGTTCGTTCAATTTCAGCGGTGTTCGCGAGGTCGAGTGTCCGATTTTAGTTCCACACACTCGACGACCAAACACCGCAGGGCGTTCGTGCGCAAAGATGCGGCCACCCATCCGACAATTTAGAACCTTGCGGTTTTCAAGTGTTACAATCTTCAATTGGAGACACACGACCCCACTGGGTGGTCTTCCTGTTCGGTAGTTGGTTCGACTGACGAACAATATATCCATATTCTGTTCGTGAAGTAGAACTAGTCGAACCAACTCAGTCTCTTGTACAAAGAAGTAGCTAGTTTTGCCACAGAGGGAATGGATTGAGATCTCCAATTCCTCACTAATAGTAATGCTGCCGCCACAAGCGAGTGGTAAATAATTGTTAATTGGGTTGGGGAGGTTTTCAGTAAATATATACAGTAGGTATGTTTCCACTGATAGGGGAATATCAATGCCCGTGCAATCATGTATGGTGCTTGCTATCTTAGCCCAGTATGATGCTAGAAGTGGGCCTGTCCACCATACATGGAGTGCTGTCCCCAGGCCGATACTGCATCTCCAATATGTATTTTCTACAGACGCATATAGTTTCGGTATTTTATCTGGTGTAAGGTGCCAGCGGTAAAGCAATTTGCGTGTTCTCAAAGTGGGACGAGCAAGAGGACAAGCCCTTTGTAGAGGAGTATGCTCTAGCCCATGTTTCTTGTGTTAAGGTCTTTTCCAGGCCTGTTGGAAGCTCCAAAGGGAGTTAGGGGGCCCTGCTGTGAGAATATTATAACATTACGATAATAGCTTTTTGTGGGGTAATTTATTCAGGCAGAGTTTTTCGAAAACCGTTAATTCTAATGGCTCCAGTGCAGTCACTGACACCAGTGTGTAAATATGTTTTTTTAACATTTAAAATAAAAATATCCAGGACATAGCTAAAAGTTGCAATGTTATGGTATCAAAAATAAAATAAGTATATGCAAATAGGTTTGCATGTGTAATCCTATCTATTGGTATGCATTAATATGAACCATTTGTGCAAGCAAAGAGATGATGGTGGCACTTTCTTGCAGAATCTAATTTACATTTCCAATAAACCTCTGCTGTACTCCTCAATCAATTTAAAGAGAGGCTATGCTAAGACTCATGGGAAATGTGCAGTTGTGCATTTCCTTATAGATGTCTCTCTCAGTGTTCCGTCTTGGAAGTGATAACACAACATTGTACAGCTTAAGTGCAAGATGGTTTCTAAAAACTATGCTTTGATATCATATATAAAATCAGAAAGATTTTTTTTTTCTGCATGATGCTCTGCTGGAAGGATTTTTGCACATTTACCATCTAGCGTTTTTCTTTAAACTACACACAGTATTAAAATCTATAAAATATATATAGTTGAAAAAAAATATATATAAACTCTTGTTTATTGCCTGTAGAGAACACTCATTAAATATTTAAGTAATTGAAGTAACAATAGTTTTCAAAGGCAGAATTAACTATTAGTTTTCACATACAGTTAGACTATTATCTATAAATAATATATGCGTGTGTGATGAGTTATTCATACCTAGGTAGTCCTAGCCACATAACCCAGGAAGGAGACCAGCTGGCATCATATTCATTTTCAGTTATTGTGCTCATCTCCTCGTTGGCTTGTGATTGTTCTTCAGCAACTTCCACCTCGAGGGCTTTAAGTATGATCACGGAGGAGGTAGCGCTAGATTTAAGCATGGTAACCGCCTCACTGTGGCTGAGATTGGTCAGATCAATACCATTGATACTTAGCAGAACATCCCCTAAAGAAAACAAGAAACCAGCTCAGTGCTGTTATATAAAGAAAAGAAAAACAGTAAGCAAACCAAAAATTTTTAAATAAAACAATTTTATAGAGAATGGTAATGCCAATGAGTTTAGAACTTCTCAGATGGCTGCTGGAACCGATGGTGATGGAGATAAATCTTTTAAAGCAAGTTAACATCTGACTGACAATTAAACCATTTTTTTGTGCAGACTGTGTGTAAGTCACACCGAGGTAGGAGTGACTAGGGCTGCATAAACAGAAACAAAAGTGATTTAACTGAACGGTTAGACCACAGGGGCATTATCTATACGCCAAAACTGCTTTATTAAGCTAAAGTTGTTTGGTGCCTATAGTGTCCCTTTAACATTCATTCTTGTCATTTGGTTTCAAACTAATTGTAATTTTTGGTTGATTGGCAATCCTCATTTGTGATCAGGGATTCCGCTGAATTCTGCAACTCAGAAAAGCCATATAAATATATTACGAACCAAACAAGACAAGCAAAGGACTAGCTGTTTTGTTTGTTTCGTGATTTGGCGTTCTACATAAAATAAAACAAACAGTAGGCAGGGCATGTCTACTTCACAGTGACTAGCCAATGGCTGCTTTTTTAAAATTCAACAATGGAGGGTGGATAGGTCACTCTACACTCCCTGCCCTCACACGTGGCCACCAGTTGGGGGCTCTGTTAAAAAAGTGGTACATTCAAAAGTCTTTGCAGCACCCACCCATTGGTAGCAGTTGGGATGTGTCCCCACCAACTGGCCGCAGGAAAAATAAAGAAGGCAGTGAACATGCTTTGGTCCACCCCCATTACCTCCACCCATGAGCTTTGGGTCAGGGATATTAATGACAATGGATAGGCTGACATGATAATATCCACATCCCCACCCTTCATACCCATAGGCTCAGGATGGTAGAATATTAATGACAAATATTCCCAGGAAAGCCTGGTGACTTTCAGTATTCAGGCTATATTAGATAATTCTAAAAAAAAAAAAAATCATATTTATTTATAAATAGTTACTACACTGAGATGAAATTTAGTTAGTTGGATCCATCTTATTTAGTGTTTCTACAAAAAATTCATCCCAAACCTCGTTTTATTCTGCTGTCTCGTGCTAGACATCCATGAGGTTGCACACTTGTCACAAAGATAGGCAGTTCTCCACTCTTGCTGCCTCTTCCACCAGCTACAGTCATTCCCAGCGACTCCATGGGTGCTTTCTTTACCGTAATATGCTTTTCTTGGCATGTAACACATTGGGAAAGATCCTTAAAAAATGGAATTTAGAGATATATTAAATAAGCCAGTTATTTTCACATTCCTTATGATAACAAGTAAGGCTGTGATTCACAGATAGCAGATAACTCATTGGAAGTTGGAGATATTGTTTAAAAGTGAAGACAAGGTCTACTGCTTCCCAGTGGCTTAACGTAGTTTATTAGCTGAGCCTCTCTGTTTAAAGATCACTTTTCAAGGGCAGTTGCTAAACTAAATATCCCTAAATATACCCTCCCAACCGAATACTGATAAATATTTTGGCATACTAGTTGTAGTGTCATGGTTGGATACCCTTTTTGGATCCAAATTCACATCCAAATCTAGAGAGCTGTTGTCCAGTCTGAAGCTCTGCTAAATGAAGACTGCCCCAAGGTTTTTGCAGACGATATGTCAGGTAAGAATAGAGTGATGGCATGCATGTTTGGTTCTAACGCTGCTGTTGATAGAACTTTACAATTTTTCATGGTGGCTAGTGAGGTCACGTGATTGCCAAGTTTGCCCAGTTTTTCATGCGACCAATCATTTGAACTAGAGACCCTTGATAACATGACATTTTAATAATTGAAGAAAATAGGGTCTCAAATGTGCCACATGACTCTACTACTAAAAATGTCATACTGTTTGGTGCCATGTTGATGCTGCTTTCTCGCTATCTATACAATATATGAGACTCTTATTTACAAAAAGGGGAACAAGGTGCCAATCCGTGGACAGGGGGTTAAGACTGAGGGTTTAAGAGAGCCCAGAAAGCCCTACCAAAGGCAGCCTGGAAGCCATTATGTTGTCATATTGTGACACATTTATTCAACTGCATGCTAAGTCACTTTGCAAGGGTAGAGATATAACAAAAGACAGGGACACAGATCTCCCCCAGCCTTATTATTAGAGGACTTACCTTATGTGAACTAGGTCTGTGATGATAAACTTGCTGCATATGATGATGAAGCTGACTGTTACCCAATTCTCGCGGGATGTTACCTGAATGATGCTTTGCAGGTCGGGATACAATCATGTGGACACGTTCCCCACTACCCTATTAAAAAAAATTAAAAAAATAAAAAATCAAATAATTAAGAAACACCATCACAAATGCCATCCGTATCATGAAATTCTTCTCCCAATTATACTTTAGAACTGATTTCCTAAGCCTATGGCATCAGGAATGCAAACAGGAATTTCAACTGCTATTGTGTCCTCGTCCCTAATTAGGTTCAGGAACCCCGTTTTAAAATGGCAAAATAGGGAAAAAAAGCTTTTAATTTAACATTTTTTTTCAGCACAAGGATTCACTCTGTGCTGCTGGTCGCTTCTACTCAAACAGCGTCATCATGGACGTGTTCCTTCTTTAATGGTCATTCAATGCTTGGAGAAGCATTGGAGATGACATAAGGGGCAAATCAAATGCTTCTCATTGGAAAGCAATCAACATGGTCAGTGCTGTACAAGCGTCACTAGTGGCTTCCTGAGATGTGCTTAACACTGCAATCATAACATTGCCATATCTAGTAAAAACGAAAGGGCCAATGGACCCACACAATGTTATGAGATAATATGATAGGCTCAAAAATCAAGAGCCTAATGACAGAATATATTTACAATGAAAAATGTTCCTCTAGAAAAATGGCCTCACTGCGGGATGCTTTTGGAAAAATAACTGACTTTGTGTGCTTTACTATGGATACTGAAATCCCAAATAATTATTATTCTATATATTAATATGCCGAATGCTACATGGGTTACATTTTTAAAATAGTTATGATCTGAAACTGGCATTATGGATCTTGAGGGTTTTGGAAGAGGAGGACTGGTGAAATTTCACGGAATTTGGGATATCCGATGAAATTCCAGATATTTTTTTTAATTTTTATTGCAGATAGTTTTTTCTGTGCTTTAACCCCTTAAAAGCACCCCTTAAAAGCACTGCACGTTGCAAAGGGACTTGCTCTTTAAATATTAGTGCTGATATGCTCTTACAATAAATAAATACATAAATGAATTGTAGATTACACTACTGTGTCTTTCCAAATACATTTCTGGCCTTTTTAACTTTTCCATATTTTAACAATGTTTACCATTTGTCATTTCATCTGCTTGCTATTCTTGCAATCTGCTTGTATTTATTATTCGATGGCAAACTGCTGAATTGAGTATTGATAACTATAAAACTGTCCTCTTGTGAATTTAATGGTTCTATAAATATATTCCAATTCTTGTGCAGAGTTCTAAATGTGGAACAACTGATTTCACCAGAGCGACTGCTCCACTTTTAGAACTTAACTTCAGATTGCACTATTTAACCTGTGTGTGCTGCACATGAATCTGGCACAATTACTTTATCCAGAATGTTTTGCTGTCTATTTTTTTTTTTTTTTTTTTAGACAGAAGTCAAAGCTGTTTTCATATACAGTTGGCGAATAGCTGATTACTTAATAAGCCCATCTGTCACTAAGATTAATTTCGGTGCTCGCTGCATTATTTAATCTACTGTGATTTTTGTTATTTCATGATTTATTAATGAGTCATATAGTAGCATGCCCAGCTTGTTATGATCTGAAAAATGGCAATCAAATACCTTCCCAATAAATCAATTTTGTAATGCAGTGCATTAACACGGTGTGATATCTTGCACTTACTAAATAAAAAATAGACGCTAAACGTTATTTGATATAAAATGAGAAGGTCAACTTTCTACTTATCTTTTTACTGTTGCTATACAAATGCTCTGATATCATATTTGCCAACATTGTATGTTGCTAATAGTGATGAAATGACATAATGGACTTTTTATTATTGTACAGAACTATAGTAAGGAACAGTCCAACACTGATATCGCACAGTACAGTTCAACACTGATAATGCACAAAGCAAGCCGTGGTAGGCATCCTACAGAACCCTAGTGGCATCACCCCTGAAACTTGGCAGCATTATAGATGATAAGAGCATTATGGGAGCTGTAGTCCACAACATCTGGGTGGAGATGGAGGTGGTGGTAAGATTAGCATAGAGAGCAAGAAGTTATTAATTACATGTTAATCAAATAAAGAAACAAGAAGTGTAAATTTAAAGGGACACTTATAGGCACCCAGACCAATTCAGCTCATTAAAGTTATCTAAGGTCACTAAGGTGTCCCTGTCCCCCTTAGTCGTGCAATGTAAAACATTGCAGTTTTACACAGTTTACACAGTTACTGTGGTTTTGTTGGGACTCAGGACCCATAAGAATATTCAATTATCTTTAATCAGACTGAGGATGTGGTAAGAGTTAAGGCTGTTTTTTTTTAATTTTTTTTTAACAGTACTGTCTTTTACAACCGTAAAAATGATCAGTCAGCCTAATAGTTCTTAATAGTCTGATGAATCGACACCTGCCAACTAAAACGAACACTCCAGATCCTTAAGGCACTTTAACTTGATAAACAGCTTTATATGTGAAAAATGTGTCCTCTTTTTTCCTTTTACAAAAAGGGCAGATTTTAATAGAAATTAGCACTTTTATAAATTAACATTGTTACACCCATTGGCTGACAGACAACTGGTCCTAGTACTTCCTGGTTGTGTAGATGTCCAAAGGCTTTTCATTGAGTTGCATTAGGAGGTCAAATGTTGCAGACCAGGGAGCTGCAGCTTTTGCAAGCTGTTTTTAGATATACCCCCAATGGAATAATGCGTAATTCAATATATCTACTAAATTCTTTAAAAAGTTAATTATTTTTTTCCCCTTTGGAGTGTTACATTACACAATTTGGACATTTCCACTCAGGGGTGTACTCACTTTTTTTGCCAACCGTTTAGACATTAATGGCTGTGTGTTGAGTTATTTTGAGGGGACAGTAAATTTACACTGTTATACAGGCTGTACACTTACTACTTTACATTGTAGCAGAGTGTCATTTTTTTCAGTGTTGTCACATGAAAAGATTTAATAAAATATTTACAAAAATGTGAGGGGTGTACTCACTTAGTGAGATACTATGTATATATATATACAAAATAGCTCCTGCACTCACGCTCCAATACCCCTTTACGACCGGTGTTCTATCAAAAAACCCTACCCCGTGAAAATTCCCTACCCTCGTCACTTCCGGTGACGCAGCCGCACCGGAAGTGACCCTCATCCAATGGAGGAGGAGGGTGTGCGCCGCCGCGCAGGCGCACAACAACTAGGTAGGGATTTTTCACGGGGTAGGGGAAATGAATGCAACAGTGCGCACGCGCGGCAAAGTACTCCCGTCGGAGGTACAGCGCGCGTGCGCACGAGTTGCAAGGGAGCGCTTCACAAACCGCGCATGCGCAGTATAGGGGTAGGGAATTTTGATGGCTATTAGCCCTGTGAAATCTCCCTACCCCTATACTGCGCATGCGCGGACTCATCATCAGATTAAAGCCTCTCCCTGCTCCCAACACTCTCAGCCATCCAAGATTGAGGGTGAAGTATGGTGGGACGGTGGGTGTTTATGTGCATTATATTGGGGGGTCTGTGCAGACCCCCAATTCTGCACAGACCCCCCAATTCTGCGCAGACCCCCCCAATATAATGCTCATAAACACCCACTGTCCCACCATACTTCACCCTCAATCTTGGATGGCTGAGAGTGCTGGGAGCAGGGAGAGGCTTTAATCCGACGATCAGAGTTCGCGCATGCGCAGTATAGGGGTAGGGAGATCTCACAGGGCTAATAGCCATCAAAATTCCCTACCCCTATACTGCGCACGCGTGAACTCTGATCGTCGGATTAAAGCCTCTCTCCCTTGCCACTAGTGCGCACGCGCGCTGTACCTCCGACGGGAGTACTTTGCCGCGCGTGCGCACTGTGGCGTTAATTTCCCCTACCCCGTGAAAAATCCCAACCTAGCCTAGTTGTTGTGCGCCTGCGCGGCGGCGCACACCCTCCTCCTCCATTGGATGAGGGTCACTTCCGGTGCGGCTGCGTCACCGGAAGTGACGAGGGTAGGGAATTTTCACGGGGTAGGGTTTTTTGATAGAACACCGGGTGGCAACCAAAAATAGCTTCAATATCCAAACAATCCAAGTAGATGGCTGCACTCACGGGTTTAAAAGTCCAAAGTTTAATGAAAAATAGTTAAAACATCAGTAGATCAACGTTTCAGTCCATTACAGACTTTCATCAGGATCATGATGAAAGTCTGTAATGGACTGAAACGTTGATCTACTGATGTTTTAACTATTTTTCATTAAACTTTGGACTTTTAAACCCGTGAGTGCAGCCATCTACTTGGATTGTTTATATATATATATATATATATATATATATATATTTTATCTCACAAAGTGAGATATATATATATACACACTGTATGTGTATGTATATATATATATATATATATATATATATATATATATATATATATATATACATACACACACTGTATGAGCATTTGTCACCAGAATGTTCAAATACCTGGATAATCTGAGCAGCAAGTTCTGGAGTACCATGTTTCAAGTCGTGTCCATTGATAGCTAGAACCCTATCATTGCTGTGTAGTCTTCCATCCTGAGCTGCCAATCCTCCTTCTAAGAGATCCAAGATAAATACACCCGATTCATCTGTCCTACGCACAAGCTTGATGCCAAGCTGTTCATTGGAGCCTCGTTTGTTCAGCGTGACATGAAAACTCTCATCTCTCTGCGAGTTACTGTCTACATGGATGTGGGTTCTGTTTCCAAATCTCCGTTCTCGGAGGACAGTGAGATGAAGCACAGAAGATGGTTGCGATAGGACGGCCCTAGCATAGTTATGCGACACATTGCTGACATCATAATTATTAACCTTGAGAGGGAAATAAAGACATAAAAACATTTAGATATCACAGTGAATTTGTGATAAGGTTTTTTTTTTGGAGTCAACAACTGAATTGGAAGCTATTTTTACATTTAGATTTTTGTTGTTGTTATAATAGGAACGTGTTTTAATACAAAATTGGTACAGAATATAGAATACAATTTAATATTAGAAGCACTGAAGGAGATGTGAATTCACCAACAATTATATTGTTCCAGGATTTCTTTTATATTAAATTTATTTCAAATTATAGGAAATTTAGACAATATGAGTCATGCTGATGTTTGCCGCATGGCTGTATTTTTAAATATTGCATGGGGCCTCCGGACCACATGATTAACTAGGGGGGGTCACGTGTATGAGGTGCTGAAAAGTAGGTACCCTGTAGTTCTCCAGTAAACCCAGCAGTGTTCTTGATAATTTAGACAAGTAGCAATATCACATATATCATGCATCATTAAAATTATGCAAAGCTCCTTAACCTTTTCCAAAGAACATATTTTCTATTTTATCCTATGTACTATTGATTAGCATAAATACAACAGGTCCACTTTAAATACCAGAAGCTTTGATCTGTGAGTACGGTGTCTATGTACATAAGCTAGCATGCCCCAGTGGCCACAATAAAGGTCATTCTAGAGAAAGCAACAGGCAAATTTATTACACACAAAATCTATTACTTAACACATTATCAGCCACAGACCTACTGAAGTATCTAAAGGCATTGAATAACATGGAAACACCTTGCTGCACTGCAATTGTATGTGAAGAGAAGAAGATGCTAGGTATAGGACAAAAACCCAAATTCCATGTGAATGTGTATCTTCAAATGAAAAAGCAGTATGTCACTATATATAGATATATATTTTAAAACAATTCTCAAAATAGTATTTTAAGTCAGCTTAGTTTAATAATATAGAATATATTTCTAAATAGAAAATTGTGTGGTTGCTTTTTTTTTTTTTTAAGCAGCAGACCCATTTTTTTAAAATCTGAAATAATCTGCATGCAGGAAGAATTCTGCTAATATAGCAAAATGTAGGTACGTGGTGGTAGAGATGCAATGATCTAAATAGTAGAGAGTTATGGTAACCTTTGAAGAAAGATGGGCATTAATAGAGAATGGAAGGGATTAAACAAAATGAGTATCAGATAAAATTTGAGAGCCTATGAAAAGGAATTGTTAGGTGACAACGTGCCAAGAGATTAAAGCGACACTGTCATGCCGAACTTACCTTTCTCCTATTGATTCCTCTACTCTTCCGGTCTCAGAATCTGTTCTTTTCTTCCTATCTGATCTAGTTTTCTTTAGAACATAAGACAAAGAAGGGACTACTTTGTCTTATGTATTTTTCCTTCGGCAGGCCTTCTTAGACCAAATGAGGAGTTTAAGGTTGCTCTATTTCCTTTGGTCAAATACATTTTCCCACAACACTCCCCCTTTCCTTGCGTTGCCTTATTCATCGTTTGAACGTCCTGGCATATAGACAGGGTGCGGGAGATATCACAGAATTTCGTCACCCCTTTATAAGCCTTTTCCAGCCATGTGGAGCTCAGTCTGCGTGGAGCCCTCGCTGGTTGAAGATTAATTTATTTTTTAGAGTTGTTGTTTTTTTTTGCACACCAAAATTCGGTTTTCCTTCATTTGAAATTTCGATTCATTCATTCGTCTTTTGACGAATGAACGAATAGCCAAATTCCCTAGCGAATTTCGTACAATAGCGAATGCCCAAGTGTTTAACTGGGCATGCGCGGAAATTCAACAGCGCTATCTAGTGTGGACAGATGACTTGCCCCGCAGGGCCTTTATCTGCTCACACAAAGATGGCAGCTCCCAGGACCTAGGTTCGTGCATTAAATAAACAATTAAAAAAGGTAAAAAGGGGGTCAAATGGGGCATTTGAGGGTAAATCGGGGGGCAATAGTGGAAAAACTGATGCGGTAGTGCTGCTTTAAAAACATTCAAAGGTTCTGGACATGTTAGTGATGGAATTCACACCGTTGTATAGGAGTTGTGTGTGTGTGTGTTTGAGTGAGTTATAGCCTGAAGGTCTTCTACTGCTAGTTCTCACACTTGAGAAGAGTTAGGGTTTCTATCAGTGACGGCTCGTCCACAGAGGCCCTTACAGCAGCACAATACCGGGTAATTGTCAAAACAAAAGGAAAAAACATAGATTGCAACGGTAAAAGAGTACACTACTGACATTGTTGGGATTACCTCCTGGAAAGCATACACCATAAAGCACTACAGTGCTTACAAGGAAAGGTTAAAGGATCTTAACATGTATAGCTTGGAGGAAAGACGAGACAGGGGGGATATGATAGAAACATTTAAATACATAAATGGAAAAATTAGATATCAGGTGTATAGAATAAAAAAATATTAGGACTGGCAGCTACATACATGCACAAGCGTCTAAAATTGAGTGGTAGCTCAAAAAAGTATACAGAAGTATGTGCGCTCAAGGATGAATATGTCACAAACTAACTATTGTATAAACTGTGACTTAACACTTATACAAAAAATAGATATATTTATTAAAAAATCAAGCAAAACATTGAAAAAATCACAATGTGTGCACGGATCCACTAACAATGTATCAATCAATTCTCTTTGTAAAATATGTAACACCATACAAAGTATAATCTAGATATAGATCTGTCACCTAACTCTGTATAAAGAGTACAGAGTGTCACATACGGTATCAGAAACAGCTGCCAAAAAAATAATAAAAACCTATATATAAAGAATAAAAATTATAATGCATAAACAGTACCTGCCTCGGTGTGGGCCCCCCACCGAGGTAATAAAGGAGGACAACCCCCAAAAAAAGGAAAAGGGTGTAGAAGAGGGTTCTGTGCCGCCGGTATCCGATCCACTTCAAAGGGGGTCCGTAGAGGAACGGCGATATGCACCGCGGTCGGGATCTTCGAAAAAGACCGCGGTGAACGATGTAGCAGATTATTCACACAGGCACCTGGTGAGTCACTCACAATATATATATAGATGCCGCGGTCGGTATCTTCTCAAAAGACCGCGGTGTAGTTGAAATAAAGCCGCCTTGAATGAGTAGTCGCCAGTCCTCGGCCTCACTATATCCGGAGGTACAGTAACCCTCACTTCACTTAACCAAGGAGGTAGGTGGCAAGTGAAAAAAAAACCGAAAAAACAAAGGACAAATAGATAAATAAAACAAAAACAAGGAATCTGAAAACCTAGAAAAATAAAAAATGAATGATGATAAAATCTAAAAAACTGAATGATAAATAAAACAAAACAAATACAGGCAGCCGAAAGGGATCCGGTGGAACCGGCCACACATGCAGTCACGTCTACGCGTTTCGTCCCGCCCACGGGACTTTCTCAAGACTGAATAACTGCGGGATAATTGGCTAAAGGTTAAAGGATCTTAACATGTATAGCTTGGAGGAAAGACGAGACAGGGGGGATATGATAGAAACATTTAAATACATAAATGGAATCAACACAGTAAAGGAGGAGACTATATTTAAAAGAAAAAAAACTGGGGGGGGCGGGGCTGTACCGCTGAGCCGATCGGTTGCACGCCTGCAGAGCTCCTGCAACATTAAGCTTGAAACTCGACTAAAACCACTAAAATACACGGCAAACTGACTAATATCCTGGAAACGGGACACTGGAGGAGAGGCAGACCTACTCCGTTAACGGCATCCTGAAGCAACGGTAGAATCAGAGACACTCCGTGGTTTGCGGCCTAGTAGAGCGGAGGACAGGGTGGACGGCCGCCGCCCTGTCTTACTGCCACAGACCGAACTCTCGCTTGCAAGAGAAGGCTGCTGCAGGACCTGATCTCCCCCCCCCTTTTGGACCGGTGGGGGATATCCCGGTCCCCCCCCCGGCTGCCCCACTTACCCTCGACACCAACAAGTGGCGACCGCTGAGAGGGCCTAAACAGCCATGCGCTTCATTAAAAGGGCCGAAGCACACCTCGAGCCACAGCTGAATGAGCAGCCTAAAGCACAAGCGACACACACAAGCCTGGAACAGCAGCTGGATGAGCTCTTTGCCCGCTTCTGGGCGCAGTTGGAATCTCGAGCAGAGGCCGTCCAAGCTCGGAGCTGGAGGAGACCACGAGGGGGAAAGGAGCAAGTACCACAGGTACACCCTCAGGGCACTCACACCAAAAAAGCCACAAACACAAGCAAACACAGCCCTCCTGGGCCGAGGGCCAAAACTCAGAACCCAGCGCATCGCCCGCCACGACAGACAACCCCCCGCCACAAGCGACGTGAAAACTCCCGGTGCCACAGCCACACCCCACACTGGGAAGACTTGGGCTCTGACAAGTGCCCTCGAGTCGGTGGCCACTCAAGGCGGGCCCCTCGCAAGGCCTGGAGGATTGATACATGGTACACTGGCCCGACATCACCGCAGGAATACGCCCATCAATTCCCGAGCATCGGGGTGGGGTGAGCAGACTATCCCAAGCCCGGGACTGATGGACTGTTGCCAGCCCCCACCGTCAACCGCTACCGTGACCCGCATATATAATTGCTGCCTCCCCAGCCCTCGATAACCAGGACTCTCGATCCCAGACTAAGTGCAGGGAAAGCTGGGTCTTTTCACCTTTGGACATTGGCTAGGTACTCTGTTAGATCTTACCGGCGGCCTACTGGGTATTGAAAAAGGCTTGCTGCAAACCTAACGTATAAAAATGCTACCTAGTAGTTATCCTAACTTATAGTCCCACATGAATGTGCAAAATGTCTACCATCACTGGCTACTCGATATAGAAACATAGAAACATAGAATGTGACGGCAGATAAGAACCATTCGGCCCATCTAGTCTGCCCAGTTTTCTAAATACTTTCATTAGTCCCTGGCCTTATCTTATAGTTAGGATAGCCTTATGCCTATCCCACGCATGCTTAAACTTCTTTACTGTGTTAACCTCTACCACTTCAGCTGGAAGGCTATTCCATGCATCCACTACCCTCTCAGTAAAGTAATACTTCCTGATATTATTTTTAAACCTTTGTCCCTCTAATTTAAGACTATGTCCTCTTGTTGTGGTAGTTTTTCTTCTTTTAAATATAGTCTCCTCCTTTACTGTGTTGATTCCCTTTATGTATTTAAATGTTTCTATCATATCCCCCCTGTCTCGTCTTTCCTCCAAGCTATACATGTTAAGATCCTTTAACCTTTCCTGGTAAGTTTTATCCTGCAATCCATGAACCAGTTTAGTAGCCCTTCTTTGAACTCTCTCTAAGGTATCAATATCCTTCAGAAGATAGGGTCTCCAGTACTGTGTACAGTACTCCAAGTGAGGTCTCACCAGTGTTCTGTACACTGGCATGAGCACTTCCCTCTTTCTACTGCTAATACCTCTCCCTATACAACCAAGCATTCTGCTAGCATTTCCTGCTGCTCTATTACATTGTCTGCCTACCATATACCTTGCTCTTAGTGTGTCCCACTTTATTACTTACCAGGCAGTCTCCCTCCTGATGCCCACAGCAATGTTTAGCAAGCCTACTGTATACAACCGCATAGTATAAGCTACTATATTGTACTTATCATTGAACGGAGCTCCATGTTAACATTTTATGTTACCCATCCTTATTTTATGCCTAGCGGAACCCCCCAGTTGCAACTAAATGGTTAAAACCTGTTATATATATAAAAAATGTGCATGATCCTCAAATGTCACTTCACGTTTTAAACATATTGTACTGAAGCTTGTCCATGATGCTGTGACTTATAGAAAGCTTGTTTGTAATTTTCATAACTGCACGACCAAAATAAAGAATTAAAAAAAAAAAAAAAAGAAGAAAAACTACCACAAGAGGACATAGTCTTAAATTAGAGGGACAAAGGTTTAAAAATAATATCAGGAAGTATTACTTTACTGAGAGGGTAGTGGATGCATGGAATAGCCTTCCAGCTGAAGTGGTAGAGGTTAACACAGTAAAGGAGTTTAAGCATGCGTGGGATAGGCATAAGGCTATCCTAACTATAAGATAAGGCCAGGGACTAGTGAAAATATTTAGAAAATTGTCAGAGAAGAATGGTTCTTATCTGCCGTCACATTCTATGTTTCATTGTTACAGTGCTATCCACTTCCCTTCTTCCATCATAGCACAGACTGACTCACTGTCAATGAATGATGGTTGTCAAGAGTAGCTGGGCATGTGTAGTCTTTATTATTTCAAATTGGATGTTCCTACAATTAAAACAGTTGCGTATTTTAGCATAAGAAATGTATTATGCCAGAGCAGGAACAATGCACCCATTAGACATTTGCTGCATATGAAATGAAGATGTTTTTATTGACAGCCATTTTGACATATCATATAAATCCAATAGATTGGGGTGTAATTTCCATTGAGATTGGCTGAAGTTAAATTCCATTGGTGGGGTGAAGTACCCAATAATCTTACATCTTTACCAGCTGCCAGTGGTTGCTTGCAGTTTATTGTTAAGGGATCATCAATATTTAGTTGGTGAGTGTTTTGAAGTGTTGGTTGGGTGTGTTTGCACAGAATTACAAACTTCCCAATAAGGGATATTTTTTTATCACTAGGTGATCACTTTTTTTTTGCTCCTGGTGACAGGACTGAATCTCCCTGCAGGTTCTTAGGTAATGATACATTTGGCACATCCTTGTTACGGTTTCTCTATCTGTGAAGTGTCGTTCTGGTTAGTGTTAATGTGTGCTCGATATCAAAATTTTATTTCATGTGCAATGCATTTTGAATGCGCATGAGCGGCAAGAGCCACGCGCATTCAATGAGACCATAGGAAAGCATTTCTCAATTGATTTTCACAGTGAGAAGCGCGGAAGCGCCTCTAGCGGCTGTCAAGAGAGGCTGGATTAACCCTAGTGTAAAAATAGCAGTTTCTCTGAAACTGCTATGTTTACAGCTGCAGGGTTAAAACTAGGGGGACCTGGCACCCAGACCACTTCATTGAGCTGATGTGGTCTGAGTGCCTATAGTGGTCCTTTAAATTTGAAATTCAACTTGAAGTCTCACGTAAGTAAATAATCCTGAAAGTCATAACCTTACTTGAAGGATTTGGTCGCCAGCAAGAAGTCTTCCGTCCCGGGCAATGATCCCATCTCTATATATTTCTTGGATTACAATGTTTATTAAAGGAGTCTCATTACCACCAACGATGCTGATTCCCAACTCAATGTAAGGATTGGACCGGTGAATTTCTATTGTAGTAATTTCTCCCTCGGGCAAGCTAGGTGGTGGGTGCGTAGCTGTCAAGAAAAAAAACAAACAGCAGTGTCAATTTTTATTTTTATGGTTCAGTGCATTTTTAGATCAATACGTTGCAGGGATCGATACTAGTCCACATTCAGCAGCAACTTTATTTATTAAAAAACAGGTCCAAAGGCACAACGGTTATCTGGGATATATTCATTCACCATCTGCTCTGTGAAACGATCTACTCAAACACAAATACGTACTGGAAGATGTATCTATAAATATATATGAGATATAACAGTATCCCATGTACTATTGGATTAGGCTTTAAGGCTCTTTAAATCTTAGGACTGTATCAGTATATACATGTATATACAGCAGCCACCATTTTAATTCAGCTGCTCTCCAAATTGTGATAATTTAGGAGACGGGGTAAACAGACATTAACCAAAGTTAAAATTAATCTCAGGAATAATAGAAGGGTGACATCACACATAGTGCAGTATGGGATTTTTGTAATATGTGACATATAAATAAAAGGTTTGACAGATGTGTGTGTGTGTATACAGTCCAAATTACACCCTCTTTGAATTCTATGGTTTAACATATCAGAACAAAATAACAATCAACTGTTCGTTAGCAGGTCTTCAAATTAGGTAAATACAATCTCAGATGAACAACAGAACACGACATATCACACCGTGTCATGAGTTATTTAACAAAAATAAAGCCAAAAAGGAGACGCCATGTGTGAAAAACTAAGCATTTATTGTGTGTAGAGTTTTAAAGGGAAGCAGTCACTTTTAGTAATTTTAAGATTATGTTTAAAGGGACACTATAGTCACCTGAACAACTTCAGCTTAATGAGGTTGTTCAGGTGAGTGCTACAGCTCCCTGCAGCCCTTTTCTGCAGAAAATGCAGTGTTTACATTGGAAGCTTGGAACACCTCTTGTTGCAGTCAATCAGACGGCCACCAGAGGGACTTCCGAGTTCAGAGGCCCTAAAAAGTCCTCACGTCTGACGTATTCACGCATGGGTGAATACTTCAGACGGGCTATCAGCACACAAAGCACTGTGAACGCGCTTTGTGTGCTGAGGCTGTCAGCTCTACTGTGGGAGTGGCTAGAGCTGACAGCTGAAGCCCGAAGAGGAGGACCCACAGGGACTCTTTCTGGCCACAATAGTGGTTGAAGGGGAGGGGGAGGAGACCTACTCTCCTTCCCCCCCCCCCCGGCCCCCGCCCCAGGGCGGCGGGTGGGGGCCCTAAAAATAACAATAGGGGGGGACCTACTGTCCCCCCACCCCGACCCCTGAGCGGTGGGTGGGGGCCCTAAAATTAAAAATAAGGGGGGGGACCTACTGTCCCCCCCGGCCCCCACCCCTGTGCGGCGGGTGGGGGCCCTAAAAATAACAATAGGGGGGGACCTACTGTCCCCCCCGGCCCCCACCCCTGAGCGGTGGGTGGGGGCCCTAAAATTAAAAATAAGGGGGGGACCTACTGTCCCCCCCGGCCCCCACTCCTGTGCGGCGGGTGGGGGCCCTAAAAATAACAATAGGGGGGGACCTACTGTCCCCCCCCGGCCCCCACCCCTGAGCGGCGGGTGGGGGCCCTAAAATTAAAAATAAGGGGGGGACCTACTGTCCCCCCCGGCCCCCACCCCTGTGCGGCGGGTGGGGGCCCTAAATACAAAAGGGGGGGACCCTAGTCACCCCTCCCCCTCACAACAAAAAATAATATCTCCCTACCTACCCCCCTCACCCTAAAAATAATGAAGGGGGGGACCTTTAACTAAAAACCTGTAAAAAAAAAAAAAAAAAAAAAAAGATAAAAACAACTTAACATTCGATGTTTTCTTTCTTCTAAAATCTTCTTTCTTCAGCCCCCAAAAAGGCCAAATAAAAAAACATATTAACCGACGCAATAAAAAAAAAAAAAAAAAAAAAGCTCTACTGTGGGAGTGGCTAGAGCTGACAGCTGAAGCCCGAAGAGGAGGACCCACAGGGACTCTTTCTGGCCACAATAGTGGTTGAAGGGGAGGGGGAGGAGACCTACTCTCCTTCCCCCCCCCCCCGGCCCCCACCCCTGGGCGGCGGGTGGGGGCCCTAAAAATAACAATAGGGGGGGACCTACTGTCCCCCCACCCAGACCCCTGAGCGGTGGGTGGGGGCCCTAAAATTAAAAATAAGGGGGGGGACCTACTGTCCCCCCCGGCCCCCACCCCTGTGCGGCGGGTGGGGGCCCTAAAAATAACAATAGGGGGGGACCTGCTGTCCCCCCCGGCCCCCACCCCTGAGCGGTGGGTGGGGGCCCTAAAATTAAAAATAAGGGGGGGACCTACTGTCCCCCCCGGCCCCCACTCCTGTGCGGCGGGTGGGGGCCCTAAAAATAACAATAGGGGGGGACCTACTGTCCCCCCCCGGCCCCCACCCCTGAGCGGCGGGTGGGGGCCCTAAAATTAAAAATAAGGGGGGGACCTACTGTCCCCCCCGGCCCCCACCCCTGTGCGGCGGGTGGGGGCCCTAAATACAAAAGGGGGGGACCCTAGTCACCCCTCCCCCTCACAACAAAAAATAATATCTCCCTACCTACCCCCCTCACCCTAAAAATAATGAAGGGGGGGACCTTTAACTAAAAACCTGTAAAAAAAAAAAAAAAAAAAAAAGATAAAAACAACTTAACATTCGATGTTTTCTTTCTTCTAAAATCTTCTTTCTTCAGCCCCCAAAAAGGGCAAATAAAAAAACATATTAACCGACGCAATAAAAAAAAAAAAAAAAAAAAAAAAAAAAGAGCGCAAAAAAAAAAAAAATCCATCTTCACCCATGGAGGGCTCCGCGCAGACTGAGCTCTGCAGGGCGGGGGAAGGCTTATAAAGCCTTGCCACGCCCTGCAATTAGGCTAAGAACACTCTGATTGGCTGGTTTAAGCCAATCAGAGTGCTCTTTGTCATTTTACACAGCGTGGGAAAATTCGAAAGAACTTTCCCACGCTTGTAAAATGACACAGAGCACTGTGATTGCATGGATTTCAAGCCATCCAATCACAGTGCTCTGTGTCATTTTACAAGCGTGGGAAAGTTCTTTGGAATTTTCCCACGCTGTGTAAAATGACAAAGAGCACTCTGATTGGCTTAAACCAGCCAATAAGAGTGTTCTTAGCCTAATTGCAGGGCGTGGCAAGGCTTTATAAGCCTTCCCCCGCCCTGCAGAGCTCAGTCTGCGCGGAGCCCTCCATGGGTGAAGATGGATTTTTTTTTTTTGCGCTCGTTTTTTTTTGTGGGGGGGAGGGTGACTAGGGTCCCCCCCCTTTGTATTTAGGGCCCCCACCCACCACTCAGGGGTGGGGGCCGGGGGGGACAGTAGGTCCCACCCCCTATTGTTATTTTTAGGGCCCCCACCCACCGCAGAGGGGTGGGGGCCAGGGGGGACAGTAGGTCCCCCCCTTATTTTTAATTTTAGGGCCCCCACCAACCGCTCAGGGGTGGGGGCCGGGAGGGGGACAGTAGGTCCCCCCCTATTGTTATTTTTCGGGCCCCCACCCGCTGCACAGGGGTGGGGGCCGGGGGGGACAGTAGGTCCCACCTCCTATTGTTATTTTTAGGGCCCCCACCCACCGCAGAGGGGTGGGGGCCAGGGGGGACAGTAGGTCCCCTCCTTATTTTTAATTTTAGGGCCCCCACCCATCGTTCAGGGGTGGGGGCCGGGGGGGGGGACAGTAGGTTCAGGGGTGGGGGCCGGGGGGGGGGGCAGTAGTTTTTTTTTTGCGCTCGTTTTTTTTTGTGGGGGGGGAGGGGTGACTAGGGTCCCCCCCTTTGTATTTAGGGCCCCCGCCCACCACTCAGGGGTGGGGGCCGGGGGGGACTGTACGTCCCCCCCCTATTGTTATTTTTAGGGCCCCCACCCACCGCAGAGGGGACAGCCAGGGGGGCTCAGGGGTGGGGGCCGGGGGGGGGACAGTAGGTCCCCCCCCTTATTGTTAATTTGTGTGTGTGTGTGTATGCAAACACTATATATAGAGAAATCTCTATATATAGTGTTTGCATGCAAAGTTTGGAGTAGGAGGGGGGCGGGTATAGAAAGCGAGCTGAGCTGTCAGTCAGACAGCTCAGCTCGCAAACGCACATTCCGCGCACATGCGCGGTAAAGCGCCGAGTGTCTTCAGAGGGCGGCTGTCAATGCCGCTCTATGAAGAACGCGATTGGTGCAGCGCGAAGCCCACATCGCGATGACGCTTCTCTCAGAGAAGCGTCCGATTGGGCCCCGCGATTTCGGCATTTTGACGAAAAAGGGGGCGCGGCATGGCTGGGAGCTTTTTTGCAGAAAGTTCATATAAAAGCAAGAAGGAAGGCTGGGGGACCTGTCTTTCTTGCTTTTATATGTTGGCTATAGAGTCCTTTTAACTATTCTTATCTTTAACAAATATGAATTTGTGAGGTGTTCAAAATAAATTGTATAGAAATTCACAACTCTTTAGCCTGCAACAGGGTACCCCGCTCCCTGTCAATCATTATTATAAGGTCTGTCCTTTGACACTGGCAGTCAGCATAAAGAAAAGAAGGGGAGAAGAAAAATTATGTTTCTATTTCCCCTGCTCATTTGCCTGCACAGAGCTGGATCTTTAGTGTATAGATATATAATATATATAATACAGCATTTACATTAAAAAAACTAATACAAGTTACAGGTGATTTTCACTTTTGTGTACAATGGCTTAATTTCCAGAGAAGTGATAATCCCCCTCTAAGAGTGGCAAGTAAGAAACATATTACATTTTAATATTTTATATTATATTAATTGCCATTATAGTAAGATAGGATGACGGCACTAAAATCGTACCTTCATTTAGAGAGATCAGTAAATTAAAACAGCTTTAGATCCCAATTTTACTTATTCCATGAGATGGACTTACCTTATGATATCTGTATTTGTTTTCAAAGACGAATTATGACTGTGCTTATTTCCATTGCCACTTACAATCCCTATGATTACAAGATATGTGTATAATCACTCCTTATATTGATGATTTAGCTGAATGGTGCTAGCAGGCTTATGCAGTGTATTCCAGGAAAGAACATCAGTATTAATGAGTCTAATTGCTAAATTTCTATACACGTATTAACAGTGTATAGAGCATCTGTAATTACCAAAGTGAGAGAATATGACATGCATGATGTCTACTACTGCTGTCAAGAGGTTAATCAACCATATTTCTGCATATGTGTACATTATTTAATGGGAATGTTCTAAAGCTTTTGGGCACATCTATACACCTTGAATGATCCCAGTTAAACAATGTAACAGCTAGACCTGCTGCAGTCCCCAACACTGATACGGATGACAAGATGACTTACATCTCCATTCATTAAAGGAACTCTATAGCAGTACGAATACAAACATGTCTCACGAACACTATAGTGTTCTACTCAATGTTAAGATTTGTGGTTCCTCTAAATGCAATAAAAATAGTTTTACTCCCTTTTTTAAAGCAGGAGGGGACATTAGGAAGTTCCAACTGCTAGCAACAGGTGGGCAAGGGGGTGGGTTGTGATATGTCCACTCCCCATTATATAAGGTGTGTTTTAACTCTGCCACATCTACAAAAACAGCAATGTTTAACATTGCAGGACTTAAAGGGACACTATAGTCACCAGTGCAACTACATGTATTCCTGACCCTATAGTGTTAACACGACCATCTAGCCCCCCTGGGCCCTTCATGCCTCCATAAATATAGTAAAAATCTTCCTGTATTTAAGCCAGAAGCTGTAACTCTGCATGCTGTTAGACTCAGGAAAAACAAGCAATCTGCTGACATGTGACATGATACAAACACAGCCCTGGCCAATCAGCATCTCCTCATAGAAATGAATTGAATCAATGAATCTCTATGAGGAAAGTTCAGTATCTGCATGCGGTGGGAGGAGATACTGAATCACAGGATGCTCGTGCACAGCAGATCTAAGTGGATGGAGGCATATTATGCCTCCATCAACTCAGAAGTCCCTCTGGATCACTCTGAGTGACTGCAACTGGAGGTGTTCCTAGCTTTCAATGTAAACACTGTATTTTCTCAGAAAATACAGTGTTTACATGAGAAAGGCTGCAGTGAGCTATAGTTCTCACCTGAACAACCTCATTAAGCTGAAGTTGTTCAGGTGACTATAGTGTCCCTTTAAATAACAGGGGCCTTTTACAAGATATAACAGAACACAACACAAAACAATGCAGCCTCTTCTATGGGAGGTGTTCTACATGCTTTTGAGTAGAGCAAGTGCAAGGGTTTGGTTTTAATAGTTGCGGGATGGCTAGTGCCGACTTGTGGAAAAAGACATTCTCTGCCATGGTCTAAGGGTCTGTCTAAAGTACTCTCATTCAGATAAAGTGGTCTGGGTGCTTATAGAGTCAGTTTAGGTGTGTCTTAAACCTTTTTTTCATTTATCTTTTGTCTTGTTCTTTCGTTTAAAAAAAAAAAAAAAAAAAAAAAAGCATTATTATGGTCAAATTGCTTTGTGGTTAGTGTTTCAATTCTGTCTCAAGGTTGCAGGGTAAACCCAGCCTTTCATCCTTCCAAGGTTTATAAAACGACTGACACTAAGGCCATGACTTAATATTTTTGTTAAAGCTTTTTAAATGTTTTTATAAATTGAAAAATATTTATTAATATATTGATTTTTTTTTTTATATTTTAGTATTTTGAAAAAAAAAGCTTATCCAGAAATATTAAAATTAAGTTGGGTTATAATAACATAAATTGGGTTATAATAACATCTAGACTCCATGATGTACTTGAAAACTAGAAGTAAGTAAATTTGTGCTTCCTGCCTAAATAATCTGATATTATTAATATTATTGATATGGAGCTGCTATATAACTCCAGCATTCAGAGAATGTATTCGGCTTATTGTAAGAAACCCAGTGTAATAACCAAACTATAAAGGAAATTAAGCTGACCTTGAAGACAGGAATACTGCTAGCTGAATGACACGGAAAGTGTGATAACAAATGTTCTCATGAGCCACAAACACATATAATATTCAATACCCAAATAAAAAGAGGAAAAGGCATGTCAGCAGGCTATAACGAGGAAAGGGAAGAGGGTGAGACACCTTCCTATGTTTAGCTTAGTTGTACTGTTTACAAAGTTATTTACTAAATTCCAAATTAAAGCTAATGGAAATTCAAATGGCAAAATTCATGCTGATTTTGTAAAAAAAATAAAAAAAAAATTGTCACAGCATGACAATTTTTAGCCAGATTTGTTTAATATCCTACAAACTGGGGGAAAATGTAATATAAATTATAGATGGTTTTCAAGATAAAGTAAAACATGTCTTTGTGTTTGCAGCTTTAACCAAGTATCTCTTGGCTGTGACTCACACAGCTTCTATGAAAAACAAGTCTAATTTTTACAGCACAGTGTGTTTCTTTAGAAATTTGTATCTCCAGGTATTGAATTTTAATAGACAGGCGATTGACAGTGCAGGAGAGAAGACATTCTAAATTAAAGGACCATTAAAGGCACACAAACCGCTTAATCTGGGTGCAAATTGCAATGGTCCTTTAGCTTTAACCCTGCAATGCAAAGCCAGGGGAGATGTGGCTACAACTGCATAAAGTGATTTAACATCTAAATTACAGAGAATTGAGCAGCTACCAAAAACACTTCATTAAGTTAAAGTTGTTTTGGATATTCGGTTATAATCTAGAAGAATTGAATGCTGGAATATGGATCACTATCCATTACATACATTGCTCGTTTCCAATCGTAATATTAAGACATTAACACGTTTAGAAAACAAGGAGAGGTTTATTGTATTGCGCTGTGTTGTAAACACCATAACGGATAAATTAATTAACACACTGCAACTTCTCCAGCGAGCATACTGGCGCTTCTAAAATCAAAGACCTAAAATCAAGGACCTACTTAAACTAGGAAAAAGGCCATATAAAAGAGATGTGACAAAATGACATAAATGCATACAGGTCCAGTAAAAATAGCTCTGTTCTGAAGATCAGTTTAATAACATGAAGATACAAAGAAAAGAATCTTAAGTAACAAGTTTTAACTTACAGAAATGCAGTGGCATCTTTATGAAAGATGGTGTTATCAAATTCAATACTTATATTTTAGCAAAGCGGGATATACAGGACTCTAACAGTTTATATGGATTTTATTTACTTGCATCAACAGCAGCAGAAAACTGAGAGAAAGGCTGAATTGATGAAGCCAAGCTTTTCTACTATTCTATTATTAAGTTCCTGTAAGGGGGGAATCCCTGTTTTGTAACATTAGAAAGATGGTCTCGATTTAAGGTTTTCCAAATCGTAAAATACTGTTAGAAAAACTATCCAAATGATTTATCTACAAAAAGTTTAATGGTGGTTTTTGCTAATAAATCATTTGAAAAGTTTTTTTTAAACAGAATTAAATCATTTGGAAAATTAAATTGAGGCCTGTAGAACTATAAATAATAATTGATTTACAGCCATGAACTATTTAAATGTCAGCTGGGGATATAAGACTTAGGAATACCCCCTGCTGAGAGCCATTTTTTCCAAGAACAAGAAAAGACGAGAACCCAAGAGATGTCTTGTCCAGGAATTGTTGCACAGTGCAGCTGCTGTGAAATCACAAATCCCCGAATTCTCAGACAGACAAGAACTGTGATCTATAGCAAAGCTTTCATTTCTATGTTCATGTTGCCCTTCCCTTTATGTAAAGGGTATAAGATACATACGGTCAGCCACTGTGCTCTCCTCAATGTCTGAGTTATCAAGGCCTTGGTCATCAGACCACACAGGAAGTACAGACGGTGTCAGGTTCCTTTCCAACAATGCCGGGACGGTCCCTGCTTTTTCTACATCGGGTGAAACAGCTCCTGGATGATCAATCACAGGAGGACCATTTTCACCTTCAATATCAATTTGTAGCTTGTTGGCTCTCCGCTGGTCTAATACCTCTCTGCGGTGCGATGCTCCAGGACACCTAACAAAAAGAAAAAAAGAAATTGAAAGAATAAATAATCAAAATTCAGACAGCACAATGAAAAAGTAATAGATGGGCCATCCAATGATCACTCCGGAGGATCGAAAGATGAATGAAAACCTTCATCAACCCTTCATTTTTGTAGGATAGAGGTCTCCATCTCACATGATAGTGGGGCATGTTTGCAGACCTTGGCACCGGGGCAGTGCCATAGATGAGAAATGTATCTGTAATTATAACAATTGCTCAATAACTTTATAGCATTACATCTATCACAATGTGTAGATGAAAACAGGACACATTAAGTGGATATTTTTTTTAGCCATGTGGAATATTTATCAGTGCTAAATGATTATTCTGATTTGCGTTCTGCAGACACTGATAAAACGTAATGCAACCAAAAATAACTATTTTTATATCGGTGTGTGTGCTATTCTCATTATTTGATCATTGCTACCTTGATACCGTGTATGGAAGGAAAAAAAATGTGATGTCCTTTCTCTTGTTTCCAGTGTTACATAATCAGATAGTCAGGCAGTGTGCAGCGAACACGTTTTCTTATGTTTAAGGATTAGGATTCAATCAAAGCCTTGCTCTTTGACAGAGGATTGTCTGATTATATACAAGAGCAGCCAACCTCAGGTCATCCAGCTGTTGTAGATAAAATAGGGCTCTAATCACTAAATGGAGATTCAACAATACAACACACGTGCAGTTAAAAGAACTGGGAAAGATTTAATTCAGTTTATATTTCCAATTTTTATAACTTAGGAAAAAACTAATTTATCTTTGGCCAAAGCCATGTAACAATAAAAACAATGTTTTTTAGCAATGATGCTCATTTCTAGTCGTGCTTCATTCAACTGGCAACAGCCAGTAACCTCTAGCTGAGCACCATAACTACAACAGACCACTGTAGTGATTAATGTACCACGAGTAACCTACACTGCCCCCCATTGTAAGTAGCCAAACTGTTTCAAACTGGCTAGAAGTCACTGTTTCAGTTTTCTTACCTAGGTCCTCTGAACGCTGCTCCCAATCTTTCCTAATGACAACTGAGAAACAGAAGCAAGAGGTCCTGCAACATAGGGCTAGATTATTGGCTGAGAGCGTCAGCTGATCGCTCTCAGACAATGAGCTAAGCCCTGCACTGCATATCTTAGCTCCAACAGAGACTTTCTAACTCTCTATCATCAGTGGTGGAGGCAGGAAGTGGCACACAGAACACTTCATGTAGGAAGTCAAACAATTCTAAATGAACTCCTCTTGAGGGATAAACATCTAATCCCATACATTCCTGCTAGACAAGGTTTTATGGAAGAAAATCAGACCACATGGACCAGAACAATAGGCTGCTGATTGGATATCTCTTCCTGGTTAAGGACGGGTGTGCATGTACACTGCAAGCACATCAACTAAGCAGTGATAAATAAGGGAACTTATAGATGTATTTTAATTTAGACATGTATGTGCTTGCTATTTGCAGCTCTGTGAATTATCATAAAGCAGCACTGTCACCTTCTGGGGTCTCTGCAAATTATGCAAAAACCCACTATGGTGACATCACTACTTGGTATGTGGTGGCCCATGGGTGTAGCAAAGGTGGGTTTTACTTACCTGATGCTGTCACCATCTTGTATCTTCGGTTCTTGGCATTTCACGTTTATGGAGGATCCTGTGGGAGCCTCCGCAGATGTTGTCTTGCATTGAGCGAGACAATGCATTATTTTTCAATATTAATGAAATTCCAACACAGTGTTTATGAGCATTTTATAACGATCTTGTTTTATGGGTGACAGGGCTGCTTAATTGTCAATTCACAACATTTTCTTTATTGTTTTTACATAAAACAATCTCCCCCAGACCATCATATCTTTGTAAAAGGATCCTTGTTACCCTACCTGTTCTTAAGATGAGCTTCCACATTACAACGTTGCATGATCTCTTTGCAAGTGGTGGAGTAAGGACAGGAGACCACTAGCTTATCCAGCAACTTGTGCACCAGGATACTGGATTTTTTGCACAACTTAAAGTGCAAGCGTTTTCTGTCCAATGGGCAGAAGTCCTTCTCCTGTAAGAAGTTTCTGAGGCACTTGAAGCAGAAGGTGTGGCCACATGGAGTGTCCAAAGGATGCAGCAATGGTTGAAGGCAAATGTGGCAAACCAGGTCATCGTCCACTTCATTCTGATAATTGTACAGGTGGTTTTCTCTTGTCCAATGCTGCTGCCCACACTCAAAACACAAGGGATTCAGTGTAGAATCATCCTCTATCACAGCTAGCTCTTCAGTTGTGGTACCCATACTGAAAGTTCTATTGCACCTCAGTGTGCCTTTAGTTTGGTCATTGAGATCATGAGCAAGAGAAAGTCACAGCCATTTGCCTGTAAAAAGACAAATAAACACAAATGTCTATAGTTAAAAAACTCTCATAATACTGTAATATGATTAAAGGAACACTCCACGCACCATAATCACTACTGTAGACTGTAGTCTTTATGGTGTTCCTCCATCCAATGTAAGCAGTCAAACTGTTTTAGAACGGTTTGACTTATTACATGGGTTCTGTCGGGCGCCACTCTCTTTCTCTCAAGCCCAGCGGTTTAAATACTTATAGTGGGGGGAGCGGGCAATAAGGTGCAATAACCAGTATGCATACGTATAGTGTGTGGTAGTGGTTATGGTGCTTTGAGTATTTCTTTAAACCTCTGGTTGTTTTGGCATATAGGGAGAATGTATCCTAAGTGCAAAAATTGTATGATTTTGTTTCTACAGATTAGAAGATTTCTTTCTGAAAAATATAAGATTGACTTGTTTTAACAGAAAAAAAAGGAAAAATTCCCTGTACCCAAATCCCAGCCCCTAAACTTGTGACATCAAAATAAAGATATTTCACTTCTTTCTTATCTATAAAAACACTTGGACATCAATGAGTACTTAAGTTAAGAACTGAGATCCTGAAAGCACTGGGCTAAAGAATAATTTGGCTAAATTGTCTCCGCAGTTTTGCTGGTGACTATTTCAGCACAACTGATATATATGACACAGGGAGCACTAATCACCATTATCCCCGCGGAGAAGTAAAATTATGTCCAAATAATGAAACGAAAAAACAATAATGAAAATATTACAAAAGAAATTAAAGGAAGTGACGCATACCATTACTGTGATATAATTCCCAATGTTGCAAAGTTAATGAATGAATGGTTGATCTTTTTTATCAACCTAGATTAGTAGGTAAACATTATGTTTACACTTATATATTTATAAATCAAGAGAAATATGAATCTATATGAAAACCCAATAAAGTGTCTCGGTAACTTTTCAGTATTTTACTGATGCTGACTGCGTTGGAAGTTCATTGTTATTCCAAATGTAATCCAAAGACATCACAAGACAAAGTAGGCACTATTTTGTCTTTTGGACAAACTTGAAGTCGACAAAAGGTGAAGTTCCGCCTTTAACGTTTGTCCAATGGCAGCAACTGTCATAAGTGCATTGCTCTATGGAGACTCACATGGGTTCGTGGGATCCTTCGTAGACCCCAATGATGTACTCTTGCGCATGTACAGCACTGACGTGGTTCCTGGCAGATGAAGGGCCAAGAACTCAAGAGGATCCAGAGGATGAAGATAGTGAGGGACAGCTTCCGCTAAGTAAAATCTACATCTCGCGGCCACCAGATTCTAACCAGATATGTCACCTTTGGGGGTGCTTGCAAAATATGCCAAGACCCCCAAAAGTGACAGAACCACTTTACAGTAGCTCTGTCACAACAAAAAAAGATTCTTACCTCATTAAAAACTCTCTACGGTATCATAAAGCAATGTAGGATCTACTTTGTCTAATGTAGTACAGCATGAATAACCTATTGATAAAACTTATATTTTATTTATTCTACAATAAAAACCAGAAGAGAATTTGTGCTTGTTTTTTGAAAGTTAGAACTAGAATATCTTTCCCTCTGGTAGTTCTATATTGATCAGGATTTACGATCATCTCCTTCACCTTTGTATGCATTGTATGAAAGAAGCAAGGTCTAAGAGAATATTCAGTAATGTCTGTCAAACAATTCCCCATCTGATATCTTAATACTTGGAGTTATCTGAGTATACTGGTCAAATAGAAACATTGTTGGACATAAAAGGAAGATAGTGTAAGGAAAAAAGTTTGGCAAGCACTAGAGAAACTTACAAATTCCTAGAGTTATTTATACAAACCTGTATTCCTAACACTATAGTGTCCCTGTCCCGATCTAGCCATAAAAATATTAAAAATTAAGTTTTTGACTTCTCTTTTTGCAGTGCTGCTCTCCTCTATCCTTCCACGACATTATCGAGTAGGCATGACTTCCTAAAGCAGTGATCAGGAAGTATTACTTTACAGAGAGGGTAGTGGATGCATGGAATAGGCTTCCAGCTGAAGTGGTAGAGGTTAACACAGTAAAGGAGTTTAAGCATGCGTGGGATAGGAATAAGGCTATCCTAACTATAAGATAAGGCCAGAGACTAATGAAAGTATTTAGAAATATTGGGCAGACTAGATGGGCCGAATGGTTCTTATCTGCCGTCACATTCTATGTTTCTATCCGATCCAAGACTTCTCATAAGGGAGCATTGGTTTCCAGATGTGCATGTTAAATACAATGTTTTCATAAGAACTGCAACATCCTGTGACCAAGTTTTACTCACTCAGTGCAGCGGAAGTGCCTTTCGTGGGAAATATTACCCTTTCTGCTAAATATTGTTCTCTCTTTAAGAGTTAAACATACAGGACCACTGCATCCAGATCACTTCATTGAGATAATTTAGCAAGGTGACATATTGGTCACATGTATCCCACCACAAACACAAATACATTCTAGTACTGGATTATTTACTACATGTAGGGCATGATGCATTCAATTAGCTACATCGCATTATTTTATTTATTACTGGGCTTAAGGATATCCAATATTTTTATTTATTTTTTACCACATTCATTATTGAAAGTTGATCATTTCCTTACAGGAACTGTATAGGTAATCAGTAATGACACGCCCACAATGCCTGTCCACCAATGGCCATCCTCCAGTGATTCTCTATAAGAATAAGTAATGACACGCCCACAATGCCTGTCCACCAATGGCCATCCTCCAGTGATTCTCTATAAGAATAAGTAATGACACGCCCACAATGCCTGTCCACCAATGGCCATGCTCCAGTAATTCTCTATAAGAATTACCAGATTTTACTAATTACATGACGTAAAGTCATGATTTTATAAAGGACACGGAGGCGAATATTATGCTTATCTCTTTCTTTATTATACCTCAGCAGCAAAGAGAAGGTATAAACATTCATAGAAAAAAGTTTTAACAGGTTCTCTAAGGGTTAACACAACATTATACCCTTAGCCAATAGGAACAGTCCTTCTATCTATAACTACTCATGTGACCTTTCCTTTCCCTCTTTCTTTGGTCATGCCGAAGCTGTATCTTTATAACTTGAGAAGACACTGGAACACTTTATCCGTTGTGTCGAACATTCTCATATCGAACTTGTAGGAACTTGTCTGTGTGAACTGTGGTGACAACTGGTCATCCATGGTGTCGCTTATTGTGGATTAAGCTGTAATGGGATAGAGAAAAAAGTGGTAAAATGTGATCTTAGGAACTGTTTGTCACAATGGTAGTGACTAAATCTTACTATATGTATTAGATACTACAGACTCACAAGTATATAAGCAATTGTTGTTCTATATAAATGAATTAAGTCTAGACAAAAGAAGACACCACAATGACCCTTATTCTATTGTTTATTGGGTGGGAGTTTCCCTCTTCTTTCGCCGATAGAGGCTTGATATACTTACCGGGTGGGCCAATATTCGCCTCCGTGTCCTTTATAAAATCATGACTTTACGTCATGTAATTAGTAAAATCTGGTAATTTTATTAAAGGACACGGAGGCTCATATTATGCTAGTTCAAAGCTGTGCAATGACTGTTGATGATACGTGGTCTGTAGGGTGAAAATAATATTCCTTAAAGGTGGATTCTCGAGACCAATCTGCTGTCCGTAATAGGTCTTCCAGCCTGCATCCCAAGTTGAATACTTTAGATGCCATAGCTCCTCTAGTGGAGTGCGCTCCGTATACTGAGGTATCTATGTTTGCAGAGGTCATTATCCACTTCACCCATCGGGCTATCGTTATTGAAGATACTGGCTGATGTGGTGAGTTGATGGCCAGAAATAATTCATGATGTCCAGGGTTTCGAAATGCCTGTGTCCGTGTCTCATATTCTTTGAGACAGGCTATTGGGCACAGTTTTTTGTTGTGGGGGAATGCTGGATATGATACTGATGATGTCGCTGATTTAGTACGTCTGGAAATATTAAACGTTACTCCTGTTGGAGTAAACGTGCGTGCGTCGACGTCCAATGCCCTGACATCCGAGACTCTTTTGCAGGATATTAGGCATAAGAGCATGGCCAGTTTTGCTGATAGTTGTTTCATCGTGAGGTCAGAGTTCTGTGGCCATTGTTCCAAAAGGTTTAAGACCAAATTCACGTCCCATACTGTACTATATCGGGGTCGTGGTGGTCTTGCCAATCGAATTCCGCGTAAGAGTCTGCATACCAACAGATGTTTACCCGCTGGGAATCCTTCTATGCCCTTGTGTCCAGCGGATATTGCTGACCTGTATACATTGATGGTTCGGTATGCTAATCCTTGGTCGTATAGGTGTGTAATAAAACGTAACAGGTGGTTTACAGAGGCACATACGGGATCCACGTGTTGTTCCATGCACCAACCACTCCAGATGTTCCAAGCTTTAGAGTAGGATCTCCGTGTTCCAGGAGCCCAGGCTCCCGCCAGAAGTTCGAGAGTTGTTTGCGGAACGTTTGGCACGACCCAGGGTCCCCGGAAAGAAGCCATGCTAACAATTTGAGTTGTCCCTGCGTCATCAGAGGGTGTGGGTTCCCATCTGGGTCTGAAAGGAGACGTGGGTTCTCGGGTAGCATTCTGGGCAGATCTATGGACATCTCCATAAGTGAAGGGAACCAAGGCTGTGCAGTCCAGAATGGGGTTATGAGGACTAGGGACGTCCGTGCACGGTCGAGGTGTACTAGTGTTCGTGCCAGCAGCGCGAACGGAGGGAACGCGTATAATCGTTTGTTCGGCCATGGTTGTAGGAACGCGTCCGCAGCCAATGCGTCTGGGTCCGGTCTCCAGCTGAAGAACTCTGGGAGTTGTGCATTCAACCGCGACGCAAACAGGTCTATATACATCGGACCCCATAGTGTTTGCAATCGTAGGAACGTCTCTCGGTTCAGGCGCCAATCGCTGGTATCCCGTAGGTGTCTGGAGTTCCAATCCGCTACGGTATTTGAAAGTCCCGGGATGTATTCGGCCCGTACTGTTATGTTGCGTTCTAAGCAAAACTGCCAAAATTCTGTGGCTAAGTCTGCCAGGATTTTGGACTTGGTGCCGCCGAGGCGGTTGATGTACTGTACGGCTGATACGTTGTCCATCCTCAGGATGATGGAGCAATGTGTCGCGGGGCCCAGCAGGCTCTTTCGCGCGAACGATCCCGCCATTAATTCCAGGCTGTTGATATGTAGTGTCCTCTCCGCTTGGGACCATTTTCCGCCTGTGGAGGTATGTCCACAGCGCGCTCCCCAGCCCCGTGTGCTGGCATCTGATTCTATTACGCAATCCGGGTTGTTGCCGAAGATTGCTCTGCCGTTCCACGCTTCCATGTGCTGTAGCCACCACTTGAGCTCCTCCTTGGCTGTGTGATCGAGTGGCCCAGAGTCTGAGTAGGAGTGTCCTGAGCGTAGTTGTGCGGCTTTTAGTCTCTGTAGGGCCCTGTAGTGCAGGGGTCCCGGGAAGATCGCTTGTATGGAAGCGGAAAGGAGTCCAATTATTCTGGCTAGTTGTCTGACCGTGAGTATTGGACGAGCCAATGTTCTGCGGATCTCCTTCTTGATGATTTTTATCTTTGAGGGTGGTAGGCTTAGGGTCCCTAAGACCGCCCCTATCTCGAATCCTAGGAATTCTAAGGACTGGGAGGGGACTAGTACCGACTTCTCCCAGTTGATTAGAAATCCCAGGTTTTGTAAAAGTGTTATTGCCCAATATAAGTGTTGTTGTAGTAGTAGGGTGTCTTGTGCCATGATCAGCATATCGTCCAGATATATGATCATGCGAACCCCTCTGCTGCGTAGCAGCGCAACCACTGGTTTTAACAGTTTTGTAAAGCACCATGGTGCTGATGATAGGCCAAACGGTAGGCACTGGAACCTCCACGTCTGAGAGTCCCAACGGAATTGAAGGAGGTGTTGACATTCCTTCGCAATGGGGATGGTGAGATATGCATCTTGGAGGTCTAGCTTGACCATCCAATCCCCCAGCCTGAGAAGGTCTCGTAGGCAATGAAGCCCTTCCATTTTGAAATGGTGATATCTTACAAACGCATTGAGCGGGCGTAGGTTGATCACTGGTCTTACCCCACCGCCTTTCTTGGGGACCAGGAACAGGTTGCTCAGGAAGCCAGGGGAGTGAGGTGCGACCTGATAGATCGCTCCCTTCTCCTCCAGTGCTCTGATTTCCTTCGACACGAGTTCTCTGTCCCGTGGGGTGAACACCATCCGCCTTGGCATTACGGATTGGGTTGGGTCCTTTACGAATTCTATGTGGTACCCTGTTACTGTGTTGAGAATCCAGGCATCGGACGTGAGTCTGTGCCATGCCCCGATAAATTTGGAAAGTCTGCCCCCCACGTGTGAGGTACGAGAGAGGGAAGGGGGGAAAGCACTTACCATAAGGTCGTCGGCCGTATGTGGAACCCCTGTGTCCTCTGGGCTGCCACGATCTGCCCCTGACCGGGAAGAAAGGTGCGGGGGTTCTGGTCTCCGTCTGCGGGAACCTTGGAGTAGTGGGGCCTCGGTAGCCCCGATGGGAGCTCCGTGATGGGCGGCTGGACAGGCGGCCCTTGTACCTGCCAGCCCCTCCAAAAACCTTTGGGGAGAACACCCGTTTCAGGTTTGTTTGTGCCTTATCTATGGCTGTAAATGTGCTCACGTAGTTGCCCAGCTCTTTTACAAAATTGTCTCCGAAAAGGAGGCCTTTTGCCTGGGGTCCAGGCTCGGTTATGGCCATGTTGACCAGTTTAGGGTCTATTTTCATGAGAATTGTTTTCCGCCTCTCAGTACTAAGTGCGGCATTGGAGTTGCCGATGAGGCAAATAGAGCGTTGCGCCCACTCTCGGATCTCTAAGGGATCTAGTGGTGCGCCACCTGAGAGTGTCGCTTCGACTAAGTCGAAGATTTTTGCGCTGGGGCCCAAGGAGTCAAGCACCTTGTCCTGGCAGTGGCGTAAGGAGTAGTCCAGCCCTTTTTTGGCTTTCCAGCCTGCTTTACCCAGGAACTGGGCAATCTTAGGGTCCACCTCCGGTGTGGCGCAAGCCATATCGGGGACCGTTGGGCGTGGGCACTCTGCTCTTAACTTATTCCTGGTTGTTTTATCCAGGGGCTTCCTGATCCTGGCCGCTATATATTGGGCCACATGGTCAGCTGGGAACCAGTCTGAAGACCTAGGATGTTGGAGGTCGTCTGGGTTAAATAGGGGCTCACCCTGAGGGTCTAGGATGATGGAGTCATCCGTGGACCCTTTACCCTTAGCTGGTGTGATTGCCAGGTTGCGCTCAGGGGAAGAGTTCCCTGATTCCAAAGAGCCGATTTCTTCGGACTCACTCATTACCTCCTCTATGTCCGAACCAGAGTCGGATGTCTCTGTCTGGGCTTTTGCCCATTTCCACGTCCTCACCGTTTTTGCCCGGCGGGTGGCTCTCTTATGTGGGGGCCCCACGTCCTCAGTAGTGACAGGGCGTGACCTGTCCGTCATGCTGGTTTTGGAGGTGTGTTTGCCCGTATGGTGGGTCTTTTCCGTAGCCTTACGGCCGCTGAGGGGCGCAGGCTTGTCAGTTTGGGCCTTGGGGCGGGGGCCGCTGGGGTTGTTGTTAGACGCCAGTATGGCGTTACTAATAGATTGTGTCAGGTTCTCTGACATCGCCCCCATTGCCGTGAAAATGGCTTGGGTGACCGATTTGGTCATGGTGGCATCCAGAAGCGAGTGAAACTCCTCCGAGTTCAACTGCTCCATGGATGCCATGTCCTCTCTCTGTGGTGAGCATGGACGTGTTAACTGGGACACGTGTATGGTGTCCTTGCTGATATCAGTGGGTGTGGAAACCCCTTGGTCCCTGAGGTGCTGCATTACAGGCAGGTTATACAAAGTTCTAGGGACGTTGAGTTAGTAAAACAGGTATGTTAGGGTATACTGGATGACCCAGTGAATTTGCCCCAAACTGTAAAAAGGTGTGTGGAAAAAGGAGCTATCCCTTTAAACCCTGTGTAGGGAAAAGGCAGAAGTAACTACTTGGGCAGTGAGCTCTGCTATTTGCAAAGGGGATTAAGGCACAAACAAAGGCTGTCAGCTTACCGAGTGTTCCCTCCGGAATGGCCGCCAGGGAGCACTGGTAAGCTGCCAGCCAATGCCGATAGCCAATCCCTGAGCGTCCGCCCTCAGATACAGGGGGCGGGCGGAGAAAAAGCGCGGCAAGGACCAGCCAGACTGCTGGAAAATGGCCGCCGCGCCGTGCGACCGTTATTGCGCATGCGCGAGCGGTCTCTGGGTTCAGAGCGCTCGCGCCGGTAACGGCCGCCGCGATTCGCAGGAGGATGGAGTAGAACGGGTAATAAACTACCCGGGGAGGTGTGGGAGGGGGGTTAACCGCCGGAGGGGGAGGGAAACCCCAGTGAAGTCCTCTATCTGCACCAGGCGCCGATAGGCACCGGTCGGTAGCAGAGCAGAAGGATTAACATATCCCACACATAGGATTAAGACATGTAAATAACATAGAAAAATAACATTAAAATTAAAGACATCAGTAAAAGAAGCTTTAACAATCTAAATAAGTTGCTCTGAGGAGAGCTAAAGTTAGATGGTACTTAGCTGAGGCAGCAGCAAAGAAAGAGGGAAAGGAAAGGTCACATGAGTAGTTATAGATAGAAGGACTGTTCCTATTGGCTAAGGGTATAATGTTGTGTTAACCCTTAGAGAACCTGTTAAAACTTTTTTCTATGAATGTTTATACCTTCTCTTTGCTGCTGAGGTATAATAAAGAAAGAGATAAGCATAATATGAGCCTCCGTGTCCTTTAATAAAATCAGTAATGACACACCCACAATGCCTGCCCAAGAAATACTCAACTCAAGTTACACTACAAATGTAGCATTCACACACTAGAACATACATCACACACACACACACACATGTCCTCACAATATCATATAGTGTCATATGTTTATAATAAATAAATATAAAGAGACAGATAAACTCATACATACCTACACAGCCATGTGCTATCTATCTATATCAATCCATCTATCTACCTATCTCTTTCTTTATCTATCTATCTATCTATCTATATATATATATCTCTATATATTTATCTATAACTATCTATCTATATCTCTTTCTATCTATCTATATCTTTTTTATGGTTAGGGTTTAATCATTATTTACTGAGGAAGCCCACTGAAAGGTGAAATGTGATAGCACCCATGACGTAATCACATATGCACATCACTAGAAGGTGGACTAGTGAGTGACGCAAAACAAAAAAACATATTTTCTCTACACGAGTTTACATAACTTTCAATTCCTACCGCAACAGAAGTAAGCCTTGTGTTTTTAATTGATATTTATAATAAAATTGTGTTGACTTTAGACACTTTCGATGTTTTTTCTGGATTGAGAGACATGGGATATGAAGCGGTAGATTATTATTATTATTTATAAAGCGCCAACAAGTTCTGTAGCGCTGTACAATGGGTGGACAGACACGTATTTGTAACCAGACAAGTTTGACGCACAGGAACAGAGGGGTTATGGGCCGTGCTCAGTGAGCGTACAAGCTAGAGGCAGTGGGGTACAGTGACACAAAAGGTAAGGGTACGGTAGAAAAGTAGATTGCTGGGATAATATTTATTGAGGGCTTAGTGTTTTGTTTTGTTGACAGTTTCTGGAGAGGAATCAGGGTATGGGGAGGGAAAGCTGTTCACAGTTTAATTGACATGCTTTCCTAAAGAAGTACTTTTTCAAAGATTTATTGAAGGAGCGGAGATTGGGTGAGAGTCTAACAGAGGGGGGAAGGGTAATGCATAGGAACGGTGCAGCCCTAGAGAAGTCTTTAAGGTGAGCATCAGAGGTAGGAGCACGAACAGAGGTTAGACGTAGGTCTCCGGCAGAGCGTAGGGGCCTAGATGGGACATATTTGTGCAAGAGTGAGGATAAGTAGGTAGCAGCAGCATTGTGTAGAGATTTGTAAGCAAGTGTCAGGATTTTAAATTGAGCCACTATATCTTACGGGAAGCCAATGAAGGGACTAACAAAGGGGGGAGACGTGGGAGGTGCGGGTGGACAGGAAGATAAGCCTCGCTGCCGCATTCATTATAGACTGTAACGGGGCAAGTTGGGAACACATAAGACCACTGAGAAGCGGATTACAGTAGTCAAGACGAGAAAGGACAGCAGCATGGACAAGCACCTTTGCCGTATCAGGTCTTAAATAGGGTCGAATGCGCACAATGTTTTTGAGATGGAAGTGGCAGGATTTGGCGATTGTTTGGACATGATGGGTGAAGGAGAGGCTGGAGTCAAAGAGAATACTTAGGCAGCGAGCCTTAGAGGTAGAGCGGATGGTACCGCCATTGACTTAGAAAGACACAGACAAGGGAGTAGCAACACTTGAGGAAGGGAAGACAAGAAGTTCTGTTTTGGACAAGTTCAGTTTAAGAAATTGAGCAGCTATCCAGTTGGAAATAGCAGAGAGGCAGTCAGAGACACAAGTCAAGAGGGGTGGTGAGAAATCAGGGGAAGACAGATAAATTTGTGTGTCATCTGCATAGAAATGATACTGGAAACCAAAGGAGCTGATGAGTTTACCAAGGGAGGCAGTGTAGATTGAGAACAATAGGGGACCAAGGACAGACCGTTGGGGAACACCAACAAAGAGGGATTGGGGAGAAGAGGCAGAGCCAGAGAAAGAAACACTGAATGAGCGCTGGAAGAGGTAGGAAGAGCACCAGGAGAGAGTGGTATCTCGTGGACCAAGATTACGGAGGATGAGAAGAAGCTGTTGATGATTAACAGTGTCAAATGCAGCAGAAAGGTCGAGGAAAATTAGGATAGAGTAGTGGCTATGGGATTTAGCAGTGATAAGATCATGTATACTTTGGTCACAGCTGTTTCAACAGAGTGAAGAGCGCGGAATCCAGATTGAAGTGGGTCAAGCAGAGAGTTTGATTCAAGGAAATCTGTCAATCCCGCATACATATCTCGCTGAAGGATCTTGGACACAAACGGCAGTAGCGAGATAGGGGGGTAGTTGGACGGGTATTGGGTCAAGGTTGGGCTTTTTCAAAATCGGGGTTTCTGTTGCATGTTTGAAGGGTAGAAGAAAATGTGCCGGAGGAGAGGGAGAGATTGGATATTTTAGTGAGAGGCAGAGCAAGAGAAGGAGACAAAGTGCGGATGAGATACGAGGGAATAGGATCGAGGGAAAAGGTGGTGGGGCAAGAGGAACGGAGAAGAGCAGAAATGTATTCTGCTGTAGCGGGCGCAAATGAGCATAGGATAGCTGAGGGAGTGTGGTTAGGGGAAAGGTTATATAGATATCCAGCAAGTCAATGAAAGTAACTGGACACCTTTCAGCTGTAACAATTGAACAATATTGGATGGCTACTGAAACAATATAAGTGTTGCATTAAGGGGGATTATTACATTCTGTTTAACGGAGAGAACGTTCTGTATTTTTCTTGTTCTATGAATATATACTGGCTCATCTGAGATCTGTCTTACCCTTAATGGAAATATAAGTATCGTGATTTATATATATAGCACATGAGATTTATAATGATAACAAGGTAGAAGCATTGAGGGAAGAAGTAATTGAATTTGTTCATGCAATGCCTACTTGTAGATTCTGATTTCTACTTAGTGCCTGCCAACATTTTGCCTTATCCTATATTCCTATTATTTGCAACATTGTTTCTATTCGGAAGAGTACTCCGATAGCTAAACCTATTATGATGCTGGATAGGGAGTTCCTGAATATTCTTTTAGAACTGGTTACTTTCCTACATTCCATGCAAATTATCCCACAAGGAAAAGGAAATGAGGATAGATAAATATTGATCTATAAATTAAAACTAACTATAGTCACTTGGTTTCACAATACAAGCACCCATACACATACAGACTGATTATCAGGAATACAGTGAGACCCATACACGTAGAGTGTAATAATTAGAAAGGATAAACGTGTCCCGGACCTTTGAGTGGGCGTGTTAACGTACGTAAGGATAGAAAAGGGGCAAGCAGTATTCCGGGAAACCAGAAATAACAATATAACAACAGCCGAGTCAAAGGAAAATAGAAGGTAGAATAGTCAAACAGAGCCAAAGTCAGAACCATGGTAATACACAGGATATATAATGCGCTATTGGAAACAAAACTTGATCTACAACAGGGCAATGACCTATGCCCTAGGAATCCTTTTTATAGCATGTGACTTTAAATTGATAGCCACGCCCCCAAACGATTGAATTCAGCGTCATGACGTCGACGCGCATGTGCCACGTCATAAAAAGGTGGAAGAGCTACAGTGGTCAGCGTTGGAACTACTGATCAGAGAAGAGGGAACATGAGGATGGTCCACTTTCCCTTGTAGGACGTCCCAAGGGTGTGTCCCAGGCTGGGCAACAATTAAAGGTAATGGGACAGTGATATACAGACTAATAAAAGTTATGTTTTATTAAATGTGTTATTCAGTTCCAACTTCACTTTAGAATTCTGTCCTACAAAAAAAATTAGGGTTCAATATTCTGATGGAAGTTCTTTTTTTTCCAGGCTTCAGCTCACTTGCTTTGTGAACCACAGTGTCTCATAATCAAGCTTAAGGTAAACAAAATTTAACAAAAAGTGGTGTTCGCGATACCTCTAAGAAACATTGGCAGGAGATGAAAAAGGAAGAAGGACCCACGAGGAACAGCTTCAGGTAAGTAAAACTACTTTTAGATTTATGCCTGGGTTGCCGCACACCAAGGAGAAATGTCACCTTTGGTAGTTTTTTTGCAAAATATACAAAGACACCTGACGGTCACAGGACCATTTTAAAGAACACTATAGCGTTAGGAATATAATACTGTATTTCTAATGTTATCGTATCCCTATGCCTGCGCCCCATCCCTGCCCCAATGATTAGAGGGTTATAAACCATTTTTTCTACTTACAGTCTTCTCCTCCAGAGAGGGCTCTTGATGGGAGAACCTAATGCGCATGCACAGCAACTGCCACGTGCATTAAAGCTTCCCCACAGAAAAGCATTGAATCAGTGCTTTCCAACTGGGATTTTGAAGATGCTGAACAGGACGTCCAACGTCATCTCAGGAAGTTAAACTCCGTTAAAAACCAGGAAGTGCCACTAGAGGCAGTATTAATCCTGCAAAGTAAACAGCAGTTTATCTGAAACTGTAATATTTTACATTGCAGGGTTAAGGGGACAGGGACACTACACCCAGACCAATTCAATTATATTAAGTGACCTTGGTGCCAATAGTGTCCCTTTAAATGGACACTACAGCATCATAACCACTACAGCATATTGTGCAGATTTTCCTGTTGAGTCTGTAAACAAACTTTTTAATCTCTAATAGAATCTTTATGTGACCATCTTATAATTTATAAAATTCATGTATACTGTCATTTTTGAACAAAACACTTACCTACATTTCGAATTTACCCTTTCCCTTCCTACACACATTTCTAAGACATTTCTCTCAATGGGAGGCCAGTGATAGGCTTATAGTGTCAGCTAACACCATCCGCCTTTGACCGGAGGAGGGAGCAGACTGGCCACCGTGAGCACTACTTTCTGGTTAAACCATAAACCCATAGGCTAGACAGTGAACAAGACTTCCAGACACAATAATGACGTAATTGAGATGACGACACTATGGTTTCAGAGTGGTCCTTTAACCCGTTAAGGACACAACTTCGGAAATAAAAGGGAATCATGATGGAATAGTTCCGTCATGTTTCCTTAAGGGGTAAAGAAATCAAAGGATCACAAATTTCGAGGTAATTCCCATTGATCATCAAAATAATAATCCGATCCCTGAAGTCAGGGAGATTGGATGTATCTCTGCCAGTCTATCAGGTAAAGAAATGCAGATTTCTATGTAGCTATCATGATACAGTGCATATGTTTCAAATGCCAAAAAAGGACACATAGCACAGTACAGGATTTCAAATCACGATCTATCCTTACAAAAACATGCAAATCATTTAAAAGCATACAAAACATATTCATTGTTTATCTTCAGAGTCTAGACAACCATTTGTGTTTTTAGTGACACATCCCTTCAAGGACAAACAGTTTCTTATTGTCTTCCTGTTAAAATCAATTCAAAGAAAGACACTCAGGAAAAAACCTTATTATTATTATTATTTATATAGACACTATCATAGCTATATCCACTACAGCTTAGTAGTAGAGGTTCTGGGGCATATAGCCTGTCCTAGTAATGTCAAAAGTGTAAAAGCTGTGCAGTGTTTACACTGTTGCCCATTCCCACCACTAGTGGCTGCACACACTCACTAGGGGAATACACTCACCGGGGTGCTTCAAACTAGGAGAGCCAACTCCAATTAATCCAACTGGAACAAATACATATGTTTGTATACACCCAATGATTTCTTATGAACAGGCAGTCTTTTATTTGGAGTTCAGAGGAAAAGACGACATTGTGTGACTTTGACAAAGGCACAATATAGTGCCCAAACATTGTCTTTTTCTGCTGAAGCACTAATAAAAGACTGCCAGTTAATAATAAACCATTGGGTGTGTCCACGCATGTATTTGTTCCACCTCTAGTGGCTGTCACTCTGACAGCCACTAGAGGGACTTCCTGGGTTCTGTCCTGGAAAAATTGCAGTACACACATTCAGTGTCTCCACACTCTCCATGCTCCCCTTAGAGATCCACTGATTCAATGCATTTCTATGAGGAGATGCTGATTGGCCCCAGCGTGGAGATTTGCCGACATGCGCACAAGCCTCCCAATGGGTAAGCATTGGATTGGATTGGATTAGATCACCTTTATTTACTTTTCATGTACTGGTATTTACATATATATATGTGTTTTTTTTTAATAATTGGCCTCTTTTTAACATATTTTGCCAAATGTATTCATTGACAATTATTCCCTTTACATTTTTTCTTCTGGTTTGCCAGAGAAGAGGGACAAAGGAGGAAGGGAACATTGTGACTGTTCTAGTTAAAAAATATGCCCTTCGGATGGTAAACTCTTCCAGCCAGATCCTTATTATTCTGTAATATTTCTTTATTAGCATTTATTGTGCAGCACTGCAGTGTATATTAGTGTTATATATGTACCGTATATACTCGAGTATAAGCCGAGTTTTTCAGCCCATTTTTTGGGCTGAAAAACCCCAACTCGGCTTATACTCGAGTCAAGGTCTGTATTATGGCAATTTGCATTGCCATAATACAGACTGGGGGAGAGGGGTGCTGGCAGAGCTGTACTTACCTCTCCTGCAGCTCCTGTCAGCTCTCTCCTCCTCTGCGCCGTCCGGTCAGCACCTCGGTCAGCTCCCAGTGTAAATCTCGCGAGAGCCGCGGCTCTCGCGAGACTTACAGTGTAAGCTGACAGAAGAGCAGAACGGACGGCGCAGAGGAGGAGAGAGCTGACAGGAGCTGCAGGAGAGGTAAGTACAGCTCTGCCAGCACCCCTCTCCCCCCACTGAACTGCCACTGGACCACCAGGGAAGGAGAGCCCCCCTCCCTGCCATATATCAAGCAGGGAGGGGGGACGAAAAAAAAAATATATAAATAAAATAAGAAATAATAATAAAAAAATTATAAGAATAAAAAAAAAATTAATAATAACAAAAAAAAGGGGTATAAGGACCACTATGGGAGGGGGGGGGGTATAAGGACCACTATGGGAGGGTGGGGGTGGGTTAAGGACCACTATGGGAGGGAGGGGGGTATAAGGACCGCTATGGGAGGGAGGGGGGGGGGATAAGGACCACTATGGGAGGGAGGGGGGGGATAAGGACCACTATGGGAGGGAGGGGGGTATAAGGACCACTATGGGAGGGAGGGGGGGATAAGGACCATTATGGGAGGGAGGGGGGGGATAAGGACCACTATTGGAGGGAGGGGGGTATAAGGACCACTATGGGAGGGAGGGGGGGTATAAGGACCACTATGGGAGGGAGGGGGTGGGATAAGGACCACTATGGGAGGGAGGGGGGGTATAAGGACCACTATGGGAGGGAGGGGGGGGGTATATGGACCACTATGGGAGGGATGGGGGGGGGATAAGGAACACTATGGGAGGGAGAAGGGGGATAAGGACCACTATGAGAGGGAGGGGGTGGGATAAGGACCACTATGGGAGGGGAGGGGGAAGTAAGGACCACTAGGGGAGGGGAGGGTAAGGACCACTAGGGGAGGGGTGAGTCAGGACCACTGGGGGGGGGGGTGAAGGAACACTGGGGTGGGGAGGTAAGGACCACTGAGGGAGGAGGAGGGGAAGTCAGGACATATGGGGGGGGAGGGGGCGGCAAAAAATTTTTTGCCTACGGCGGCAAATATCCTTGCACCGGCCCTGCACACACTGCATTCACACACTGCATTCATACACACACACACTGCATTCATGCACACACACACTGCATTCATGCACACACACACTGCACTCATACACACACGCTGCACTCATACACACACGCTGCACTCATACACACACACATACGCACACACTGCATTCATTATACACACACTGTAAATAAATATTCAATTAATATATTTTTTTTAGGATCTAATTTTATTTAGAAATTTACCAGTAGCTGCTGCATTTCCCACCCTAGTCTTATACTCGAGTCAATAAGTTTTCCCAGTTTTTTGGGATAAAATTAGGGGCCTCGGCTTATATTCGGGTCGGCTTATACTCGAGTATATACGGTATATAAAACTATAATACAACAAATTAATGTTTCTGTTTTATTATATGAACCAATATTTTACCGCAAAATGCTTTAAATATCAAATACAAAATTATTTTGAAAGGTAAAATAGATTATCAACCACTTTATTGTATGTTAACAAAATCCTAATCTATTGGAATATTCACTGTAACTTCGCCTTGCTTTTTTTTTTTTTTTTTTTACAATTACACATTAAACTACAAATGAAAAGCTAGTGTTAGCGATTTCTGAACGTTAGTCACACATTCAGTATTACTCAGTCTCGCTGCATCCAATTTAATGCCTTAGATACTGAGTTATAAATGTATCCTTAAAAAAAAAAAAAATGAAAAATCATAAATCTTTCAAATCTGTTAATAACATCAATTGTTTATACATCATTTTCAAAGAAACTGAAATTCGTGCAAAAAAAGAGAAAGATTCCTGTTAACAGATCTATAAATATTTAATTTTAGTGCGGTATATATCATGAATTTATAGAGTACAATGCAGGAAGGAAATGATGGCGCAGTTTATAGAGGGGTCAATGCACTCGTATTGCATGCTATGATTCGGCTGCTAGCAGTGTGGATATTTAAAAAAAATAAATCCTGCACTGGCAAAAAGTGGAGAATTAGCACTCACTGGACTTTAGTATAACTAATTGATTAATTTAAAATATTGCAAAAAAGTTGTAACATATTCCCATCTTTTACCAAAATTTATATTTTGCTTGATAAAGGCTGTGGTTTATGTTTTTGCATTTTGGAGTTCGATACCAAATTTCAAAAAAATGTGCACCTTCCATTCACTAGGCATTTGACATCACACATGTTCATTAAAGGAACACTGTAACATTAGAAATACATATACGGTATGTATTCCTAACACTACTGTCCTGAAGTCCCTAGATAGTTTAGGTCCCCTCTATATGTATAAAATAAATAAATATATATATATATATATAAAAGAATAATTCACCTTTTTCCAGCACCGAGTTTCCATCAGCGCGGCTGCAATCTCATTCTCGGGTAGCCAATCCAATGCTCTTCATAGAGGAGCACTGGAGAATCTACAATCCCTCCACAGAGAATCATTGAATACAATAATTCTCTATGGCCAACCGTGAAGGCACTGCGCATGCACATGTGACATCACAGTATGTTACATTATGAGAGTAAGGAAGTAAGATTCACAGCTCTTACACTCAGAGGGTTTGGAGGTGTGGTTAAAAGCCTTGCTTCCAAACCTTCTATTTAGTTTAATATTGCGTTCTGGGGAGCTAGGACAGGGGTGGGCAGGACTGCAGGCACTATAACAACTTAAATAAGATAAAGTTATTAAAGTGCTTACAGTGTCCTTTAAGGAACCCTTAAAAGTCATAAAGCACTTTAGCTAGTTGAAATGTTCTAGGGTTAATAGTGTCCCTTTTTCACACCTTTCAACAGAAATTCACACTTTTATAAAGATGCTAAGCTGCACCCTCCCAGCTGTCTGATTACCAGGATGCTCTGCATTATTCTGCTTCTCTACGCAAAGCATTGAAGGCACAGTGCTGCGATTGCTACGTATGATCTATGCTCTCTAATGCTTCTCTATGGGAAGCGTTCTATTGGCCAGGCAGGAGAGGTAGAGTTGCAGAGAGCACTCTCTGCACTGCATTTAATCCCTTAAGGACACACGACATGTGTGACATGTCATGATTCCCTTTTATTCCAGATGTTTGGTCCTTAAGGGGTTAAAGGGACTCTACAGTGCCAGGAAAACAAACCCAATTTCCTGGAACTGCAGGATCCTGCAGTGCCCCCCTCTCTACCACCCTCCATCCCATTTTGCTGAAGGGGTTAAAACCTGAATGTCCCTCGGCGCTCGATCAGGCTTCGCCCACGCTCCTCCCCCACCGACGTCGGAGATGCGTGCGCATTAGACCACCCCATAGGAAAGCATTATTCAATGCTTTCCTATGGGGATTCCGGCGACGCTGGAGGTCCTCATGCATAGCGTCAGGTCGTCCAGTATAATTTAAAACACTTTTCGTGTTCTAAGAAGCAGGAAGACCCTCTAGTGGCTGTGTGATAGACAGCCACTAGAGGAGGACTTAACCCTGCAAGATAATTATTGCAGTTTATAAAAACTACAATAATTACCCTTGCAGGGTTAAGGGTGATGGGAGTTGGCACCCAGACCACTCCAATGGGCAGAAGTAGTCTGGGTGCCTGGAGTGTCCCTTTAAGTTAAATAACCCTTCATTTATTTGAGCAGGGGACCCAAATCCAGTTTTTTATTAGTAATGCTGCTCCTTTAATGTCTGATGCTAGACTTTGGAGACGTACATGCGTGCACAACAGAGAAATAACTGTCAGCATCCAAGAGTTTAATTTTTATATAATTACAGCTGATTGGAGAAGTGGCGGCTACCATGTTCCATTCGCTATAGTCTATCCTGTGCAAAACATACAGATATTGTTAAGTTTTCAAGTTGGTCTCCTTCCGCATGTTGGTGGGATGTGCGAATATGAATGTGTTATTACAGTTTTCCGTGGAAGTGCTTCTTCTTGCGTTGCTAGACTGACCATAAAAAAATGCAAGCATAGAACAACAACGCTATATGTTGAGAGAAGAGAGGAATACTATGGAGCGGGTCAAATCCACACCTAGATTCCTGAGGGGTTACAGAGATATCAGGGGGCATGAACCCCAAACACTAGGAGAGAGAAAAGATTAAAGTGGAACAGTAACACAACTACAGCTGAAACAGTAGGGTGTCTATTCCACTAGATGATATCTCTAAATATAAAGTAAAAATAATTGTGGGATATACCCTTTATTAAGCCGCTTGCGGACAAAACAGACACACAGTGATGGTGAAACACTCGTGTAAACTAGAAGTGAATTAAAAACTGGGTGGATGCGATATTGGATATTGCCCAGTAGCAGTAAAGTTAGTAGAGAGGGATATCTGAGATATAGTATTGAGTAGATGCGGTATACAGTATGATCTATATTCAATCAGATATTTATAACCCCCTCACCCTTACGTGCACGTAGGGTTTAGTAGATATCCTGGCTTTTTAAACTTAGAATGACAGTTCCTATTTTTAGACTCTGTTTAGAGATACATATAATTGAGAACGGACACACAGAATCTCTGTGTGGACATGTCCGTCCAAAAATGCTACTCTAAGTATACAGCAGTATGGTAGTGCGTACGGAACTGTTCAGTCAATGGGGACAGGAGTCAGAATCCATTAGTTTATATATATCTCTAATGGGTACAAAATAGGAGCCTTGGTATCGAATTTAGTCAGGTTTAGAGTATCTCAGAGGCAGACTTCATGTTTTGTCTAGTAGCCTCCGGATGGTAGAGGAGTAACCTAGTCCCCACTAGCCTTTATAGTTGTTTAGATCGAAACACAGTTTGTGAACCCTGCTGAGCAGCTGATGCTACAGGGTATGCCTGGACAACTTATATGAAGCACATCTATATACAGTCTCCCCCAAGGAGGTCAGCGATAGAATTAGCAATTAAAGTATATATACATATGTACAACGGTGGAAGGTATGTAACACAGCCGGTCCAGTGTTTATATACACTTAGTTAAACTGCTGCTTCGAGGCAGCCTGCCGCTAAATTGTGCAAGTAAGTATTCCAGCTAGCTATGATATCCTCACCCTACGGTCTGACTCATGAGTATATTTGATTTAAATAGACTGCTGCTTCGAGGCAGCCTAGCGTTAGATAATCCCCACTGTCTGACTGACTAAGGAGGTATAGACTGCCTCAAAGGTCGTCTAATTATATATATAAAGGCATAAATTGCAAAGCCCCCTAGTGCAATGCACTGCCAGGACTGGATATTGCTGTTGCTGATTGAGAGATTGCTTATCACTCTGGTCGAAGCCCAGTCACCCAGTCCAAAACATTAGCATACTTCCCCCATTATTAAGTTAGCCAAATGGATCCCCCAGTATTAAAAACAAAATACGGCAAAACGCTCGACGCGCGTTTCGGCGTGCTCACACGCCTTTCTCAAGAGCTACTGGCACAGCTGAGGGGAAATGAATATATACCGAGGCAGATCCCGCCCTCCTACCCGTGTCTTCCAATTGGCATGGTTGCAGGCTGACCGGGGGCGGGGTTACACCTCGATATGCGTACTCATTGCTCATAGGTTCATTCATTAGGGAATCAAAAGTCTCCAACCTATCAGTTGCGTTGGCGGTCACCATGGTGACATACGTCGCTTTGTGATGTGCGCGCGCAGTGTCTAATAGCTGCACATAGTCCTAGATTTTAGAGACTCGGTTCCAACATTCAGTCACCACTAGATTTGTCCTAAGAAGATAGCGAGATAGCTGAACTGACTCCCGATCTTTCTGGGGGGGTTAGTTCTAAGAGTCGATCCGCTTGTTTTATAGGGGAATATATATTGTAGTTATCCCGATCTAAATAGAAAAGGTTAGATCGCTATATCTATTCCCGATAGGATTCATCAGAGGGCTTCCGCTTACCAGGGCAGTCACTCTAGTGGAATGCTGATGTGTGTAAATGTACCTTTGAATTAGCGCTCACTATTACTGGTGAGTTTACTGAAGTTCAAAAATAAAAATAAATATAAAAATAAAAGATAGCTTTACATTTATTTTATCATTCATTTACATACGTTGACTAGCATGGTAGATTTGGCCAGACCTTACTTGAATCGTTTTTCAGTGATGGACCCAAGTGTACATAGATCTACCTATCTACTTGTCATTATCTTAGTATTTTGAACCTGTGCCAGGTACAGGGTATACATAGTATAAAATTATTATATACAAATCAAAAAATTATTATAATTACAAATTGACAATATATACAGGTGAAGGTTTATTCTTAAACAGAATGGTGCCATTCATTTTCTATTATTTTTATCATTATTTATGTTGGCTGAAGAGATGGTGTTTTACATGTATGTGTTGCATGATTAGAGAAGTCACAGAATTGGAGGTAGATGGATCTTGTGTAGATGGTTATATATAAGGGGAGAACGAAAAGCCTTCATTCAAGCCTTTTGGGCTCAGAGTCTTGAGTTTATAAATCCACCTACACTCCTTTTGGCGTAAGAGCTTGTCAAAATCGCCTCGTCTCTGATCGCGTTTTACCCATTCCAATCCGCAAAACCTAATCCCACTCGAGACACCTTCATGAAAATTCTTCAGATGTCTGGAGATTGGGGTTTCCATGCGGTTTTTTGGGGACCTTACGTGCTCTTTTATCCGTTCCTTGAAAGGTCTGAAGGTTTTACCCACATATAGCATACTGCAACTACAAACTAGAAGGTATACCAAACCAGCTGTGTTGCAGTTGAAAAAATGGGTAATCTCAAACTCTTGTTGTCCGTCACTATCTTGGATTTTCTTTGAATCGCGTAAGATATATTTGCACGCGACACATCTGCCGCACCCGAAAGAGCCACATGGGGGATTGCGTCCTAACCATGTTGTTTTACTCTGTTTTATTGAAAAATGGCTTGGTACTAGCATATCGCGGAGGTTTTTGCCTCTACGCGCTGTGATGGTTGCTTTAGAGCTGAGGACGTCTTTCAGGTGGACATCCTTCAAAAGGATGGGCCAGAATTTCTCAATAGAGTTCTTCACTGTGTTCCAACCTGTGTCAAAAGTACCAATCATACGAATGAGTGTATTAGATGGTGTAAGGGTGAGGGGGTTATAAATATCTGATTGAATATAGATCATACTGTATACCGCATCTACTCAATACTATATCTCAGATATCCCTCTCTACTAACTTTACTGCTACTGGGCAATATCCAATATCGCATCCACCCAGTTTTTAATTCACTTCTAGTTTACACGAGTGTTTCACCATCACTGTGTGTCTGTTTTGTCCGCAAGCGGCTTAATAAAGGGTATATCCCACAATTATTTTTACTTTATATTTAGAGATATCATCTAGTGGAATAGACACCCTACTGTTTCAGCTGTAGTTGTGTTACTGTTCCACTTTAACGCTATATGTTCATAACGTTCTATTATTATTTCCACAAAAGATCACATCAAAGGCAGAAATGTCCAATTCAATGGGAAAAAAAGAGTTGATATTGTCCTAAAAGTAGGCATTGTATCCAAAATCTTGGGTGAACTATAAGGAAATGGGCCAGGCTAAATAGTGATATAAAAATAGTTTTTTTTTTATCAGAGCATTTGTGTCCTGAGAAATGTTACAATGTTGGATGTCACAGCTATTGACATTAAATACCCACAAATGCATAAAGTTAGCTATCATTTTTTTCTTTCTATCACCTAAATAAAAACAAAAATGCCTTTGTTACGTTGATATGATATTGTGTTGATGTTAAGGTTAAGGCCACTGAATAATAAAATTAACATGCGTACGATTTTATTCTAAAATCTCCCAATGACGAACATTTTATTCGATTTTCTAAGAACAATTTAAGTAATTGCATTAAGCAGGCTGTCAGATAACAGTCTAGATTATAAAACTGGTTTATTACTGGCCTCCCATTTACTTCTACATTGGCTGATTGTCACCAGTTAATTGTTTTTCCGAAGGCAGGAGAAAAGTGATACGAGGCATTTCTGAGAAATTGGCACTTTTATTAGGAAAGTAGATGGCATCACCAATTCAACTAAATTTGAACCTTGAATTGTGACTACATGCTCTGAATTACATTCATTTTAAATATGCAATCATGATTTCAAAGAGGACTGTATGTGCCATTTAGGGAAAGCCCCTCCAGTCTGATAAAAGTGGAAGCCAATATTTCTGTATATCATACCTGCCAAAATAGCATTCTGCACAGAGCACTGTGCAGGGGGGCAAACTCTCCAATCAAAGGGGGCAGGCCTGCCCCTACAGAGGGTGGCAATGATTACTGACCACCTGCCTTCTCAAGCAGACCATGAACAATGAGTGAGAATGAGTGCTGTGCTGCTTAAGTGCTCTGTGCAAGGTCCTAACACTCCATCACCTTCACAATCTACATATCTGTTAGTATATTTCAAAATGTGGGACAGGTCCCTTGGGTCAGGACTGTTTCAGGAAAACGTGGTACTGTTGGCATCTATGTCAGACTCCTACCTGGTTTAAACAGTATTCATTTGCGAAAAGTGTCAAGTGAGCTCACCTAATGAATACTGCTTCAGCATGGTATGAATTGGTATGACTATGCGTCTTTTTAGCAGACCAACAAAAACTGGAAGGAACGCAGGTGCCCAAAACGGCAGGATACATTTGAAATAGTTTGTAAACGATTTGACAGATGATCCATGGATGGCACCCAGGTACTCCCTTAACCATAACCAGTGGTGTATTCTGGATTTGTGCTGCCTTAGGGATGACTAAATTCGGGAACACCCCTAATCTAAATTTGCCCCACCACTTTGTATCTAAGCCACTTTTTTGACTCACAGACGCATGCCGCACATGCACTGACATACACTCACAGACAGATACACAGTCATTGTCACACACATACAGTCACTGGCACCCACACTGTCAATCCACACTTTTACTGACACACACTTTTACTGACACCCGCTCACTGAAAGGCACACACACTGACATACACTCACATTTTTTTTTTAAATCCAACCAGCCTCCCTACCTTTGGGAGAGCTGGTATGGATCCTGTACCTGACTTATGCTGGACTCACTCCTTGCCGGGGCTGCTGGCTACTCCTGGCAGGCTCCTTCTGGCTGGGCTTACAGGCTCCTTGCTGGGGCAGCTGGCAAGCTCCTTCTGGCTGGACTTACAGGCTCCTTGCTGGGCTGGGCGAGAATGAGTGAGCAGGTGCTAAATGGAGGCGGCGAGAGAACTGAGCTCTTTCTGTTCTGCTCCCTTGTGCACCGCCGGGGGCCGAAGTGACGTCATATTCCAACTCTCTGCATCACAGAAGGGCGCGCGAGGGAGCAGTAGGAGCTCAAAGGACTGCGTTCCCTCGCTGCCCGCCTACACTCTAAGTATCTGAACGCATTGGGGGGGGGCTCTAAGGTAGCCAGCAGGCCACCTCTTGGGTCTCCTAGGATAAGGCAAACACTGCATTTGCCTGGGCACATGAGGCGGCATTTTTTTGCCTCCCCTGAAAGTGACACCCTAAACAAATGCCTTGTTTGCCTTGCGACAAATACAGCCCTGACCATAACCGCTATTGCTAAATTCTGTCACATATGGCTCTAAACAAATCACAGTTAAATGGAAGTTTAGTGCCTTTTTAAAGGGACAATCTAGTTTTTCTAGTTCCTCTACACTTATATCAGCACAGCCTGCACAGCGATATCCTCTTTTTTCCTCAGTTTTTGATTGAGTGAAAAGTTCACAGGAAGGTTTTTAACAAAGCAATAGTTTTTCCCATTATTAATAATTGACGTCTTACAAAGAAGTTTTTTGCTCAATAGCTAAAAATTATTGCAACGACTTATCAAACTGACAGTTCCCAAGAAGGTAAAAAGAACTCTTTGTTTCCCATATCCTTCTGGCAGAAAATAAAAAGGTCAGAAATATGAAGAGCATTTCAAAATGTTTCCAACATCATTCTTTTATGTATTGCTGGCCACTCTAAGTAAAAGTACATTAAACTAGCATTTTCTGCAAAGCTGAGACCTCTTTAAATTTTATAATGAAACAGATAGGAATATGTTTGATTGATTTTTGTCACAGCATTGGCAAAGCATTTTTATTCGTATAGAGATTCCCCTTCAAATCAGTCAATACATTAGCCAGTAGTTTTATATTTTTGATCAATGCACCCAGACATGGATATTTATATTCTAATTGAGACTATGAGGTTTATCCATAAAATTTTAGATAAATGAAAACAGCGTTAATATATTAAGACTACAGTGGAGTTGGAGAATATTTCAAAATCAGCAAATTTGTCTAAATTTTGCCAATCAGTTTTTAAGTTTCTACTGCGTGGTGTACAGGTATAAGGAATAAACTCTGTTGTGTGCTAATGCAAAATAGCAGTGGTGTATAGTGATGTTTTAAGATGGTGTGGTAGCAGATCTGACTCCTGGAATCTGACCACACTCCTTTTGCAAAATTGAGAATATTGGGAGATATGGTTTGCAAAAAGAGTGTACATTGTACTCTTCACCGCAGCAAAAATAAAGAATGACAAAAAAAACCCACTTAAATATAGGACGTCGTTGCTGAAATGTACCAAAGGATTAAATGGGGCATTTAAGAAATTACTTATAGGACCAGATTGAGCATGTTCGATGTGTACCCTTACATTTCTTACAATCCTAACAGCTTTATCTAATTAATCAAGCTATTCCTGCTATGATAAAATAAATTATGCTAAAATATGAAATTCTAATTCGAACACTTGTAATTAGAATTAGAACACTTGCTGGCAGGGCTGGCGCTTCCTATAAAGCGAACTAGGCAGCCGCCTAGGGCGCCATATAGGAGGGGGCGCCCTGCGCCCCCATTGCCGGCCCTTTAAATGTTGCAGCCGCCTGAGCGCTCTACAGAGAGCGCTCAGGTGGCTGCCGCACTGCCTCACCTCCCCTGTAGCGTGGCAGGAGTTTCTGTTTCCTGTCAGTCCGGCCGGGTACAGGAAACAGAAACTCCTGTACCGCGGACCGGAGAGGAGCTCGGCCACGCTACAGGAAGGGGAGGTGAGGTTAGGAGGAGAACTGGGGGAGAGGGGGTTAGAAGAACTGGGGGAGGGGAGGGAGATAAGAAGAACTGGGGGGGGGTAAGAAGAACGAGGGGAGGGGGGTAAGAAGAATAGGGATGGTGTGGGAGTAAGAAGGAAACAAGGGAGGGGGGAGTAAGAAGAAAACAAGGGAGGGGGAGTAAGAAGAATACAAGGGAGGGGGGAGTAAGAAGAAGACAAGTGGAGGGGGCTAAGAAGGGGAGGGGGAGTATGAAAAGGGGTGGGGGGAGTAAGAAGAAGAGGGGTGGGGGGAGTAAGAAGAAATGGGGGGGAGTAAGAAGATGAGGGGAGGGGGGGAGTAAGAAGAAGAGGGGAAGGGGGAGTAAGAAGAAAGGGGGGAGGGGAGGTAAGAAGAAAGGGGGGAAGGGGAGTAAGAAGCTGGACAGAGGTGGCAAATGGTGTCCCTCAGGGGTCTGTTCTGGGACCGCTTCTATTTAACATGTTTATAAATGATCTTGAAGACAGCATTGAAAGTCATGTTTCAGTGTTTGCAGATGACACAAAACTTTGTAAAATAATACAATGTGAGCAAGATATTACTTTGCTGCAGAGGGATTTAGATAGATTGGAGGACTGGGCACTCAAATGGCAGATGAAATTTAATGTTGAAAAAATGCAAAGTTATGCACTTCGGCGTAAAGAATACACAAGCAACGTATACCCTTAATGGAAGCGAATTAGGGATAACAACACACGAAAAGGACTTGGGAATTGTTATAGACAACAAACTATGCAACAATGTGCAATGTCAATCAGCAGTGGCCAAGGCCAGTAGGGTATTGTCATGCATGAAAAAGGGCATTCATTATCGGGACGAGAATATCATTTTGCCTCTTTATAAATCACTGGTAAGACCACACATTGAATATGCTGTGCAATTTTGGGCACCTGTTCTAAAGAAGGATATTATGGCACTAGAAAAAGTGCAGAGGCGGGCTACAAAATTAATAAAAGGAATGGAACATATCAGCTATGAAGAAAGGTTAACAAATTTAAACCTATATAGTTTAGAAAAACGTCGCCTGAGAGGGGATATGATAACATTATACAAATATATTCGAGGCCAATACAAACCATTGTGTGGAAATCTATTCACAAACCGGACTTTACATAGGACACGAGGTCATGCGTTTAGACTAGAAGAAAGAAGATTTTGTCTAAGGCAAAGGAAAGGTTTTTTTACTGTAAGAACAATCAGGATGTGGAATTCTCTGCCTGAAGAAGTGGTTTTATCAGAGTCCATACAGATGTTCAAACAGCTACTAGATGCATACTTGCAAAAACAGAATATTCAAGGATATAATCTTTCAATGTAGGGTAATAACTGCTTGATCCAAGGATAAATCTGACTGCCATTCTGGGGTCAAGAAGGATTTTTTTCCTAGCTTGTTGCAAAATTGGAAGTGCTTCAAACTGGGTTTTTTTGCCTTCTTTTGGATCAACATCAAAAAACATATGTGAGGAAGGCTGAACTTGATGGACGCAAGTCTCTTTTCAGCTATGTAACTATGTAACTATGTAAGACAAGTGGAGGGGAGGAGTAAGAAGAAGAGGGGAGGGGGGGAGTAAGAAGAAGAGGGGAGGGGGGAGTAAGAAGAAAGGGGGAGGAGGGAGTAAGAAGAAAGGGGGGGCAATAAGAAGAGGGGAGGGGGGGGAGTAAGAAGAACACAGGGAGGGTGGAGTAAGAAGAACACCGGGAGAGGGGTGAGGAGAGGGGAAGGCGAGAAGAAAACAGGGAAGGGGGGTGAGGTGAGAAGAACACAGGGAGGGGGGAGTGAGAAGAACACAGGGAGAGGGGGGTGAGGAGAAGGGGAGGTGAGGAGAACACGGGGGAGGTGAGAAGAACACAGGAGAGGGGGTGAGGAGAAGTCGAGATGAGGAGAAGGGGAGGTGAGAAAAATACACAGAGGGTGGGTGGGTGTGAGAAGAGACCCCCAGGGGAGGATGTGGGCTCTTTCACACTACATGCACACACACACAATGCATCCCTATACATACACAGAAACACACAATGCATCCCTTACACACACATGCAAACACACACACACACTGTTTCTCTTACATACACACAGAAACAATGCATTTCTTACACACACTCAATGCACACACTTACAGACACACACCTTGCATCCCTTATGCATACAAACACAGATTCACACAATGGATCCCTTACACACAACCAGAAACACACACTGCTTCCACTACACACAAACACACTGCATCACCTACACAAACTGGTATGCCTATACACTACATTCCATAAGCACACACATTAGATCCTCTACAATAACACATCCCCTACACACTACACTCCCTGTGAGCGAATTTAATGGGTGGAACATATAGGTGGACTTATGGGTGGGCCTTATGGGAATACTCACCGTCAGGCCCTGGGGCCCAGACCTTGAGCTGCTTCCTGTTCTCCCAGAACATTGAATTTTGTGACCGCAGTTACAAACAGCCTCCAGAGATCCGGTTCTACACCAGACCAGTGGAGCCAAACTGCAGCCAGTGCCCATCACCATCTTCATCTGGTTGTAAGTAGGCAATCTAGTATATTATTAGTGACACTAATCTCTAATTAACCTCACATTAAAGGGACACTATAGTCCCCAGAACCACTGCAGCTTAATGAAGTGGTTCCGGTGTCTATAGCGTGTCCCTGCAGGCTTTTTAATGTAAACACAGTGTGCAGCACTGGCGTTAGTTCATATGGCAGATCATATGGATGGGGCATTGTGATGTCACATGGGGGGGGGGGGGCGGCAAATTTTTATTTTGCCTAGGGCGGCAAAAATCCTTGCACCGGCCCTGCTTGCTGGTGAAAAAAAACAACTTAATAACCAAGTGATGCATGTGCGTTTAACAATGTCATGGGCTGAGCTAGCGTGTTTGCTTTCTTAACAAATAAGTAAATACAGCTAGCTATATATCAAATTTCTTTGTCATTAGTTGTGCACTTGTATATTCCATTTCGATATTTTAGTCTGTTTGAAGGTACATCTGAAAATCAAGGAAATATGTGCAAATCTACTTAAGAGATGTGTGTACTCCTCTGGAATTTTAAAAATGGCATTAGTCTTGCATCTTTTTACTTGGGCGATGTGTGTTCCTATGGTGATAGGTCAGATCACACATTAATACTGGCTTCTATCTACATTTCAAGGTCATTTGTTGAATTTCACATCCTGATAAGAGTCACACAAGATGACATAGCAACATGAATGATGATTCTATCCTCAATACCAAGGTCGTTGGTTTGAAAGCTGTTGTTTAAAAATTATCCATGGCATACAGGAAGAAAGACATGGTATAAAGGGCTTATTTATATTCCATATCCAACCTGTTGTCCCCATGTTCCAGACATTTCAATATCATTGTGAGACACAGTTCTGTTTGCAAAGGATTCTGGGAGTGGCCCCATAGACAATGATACCTGATGTAATTACTTATTTTAACGGATGAAATATAATGGCGTCCTTCAGAGAACCAGGGACAAAATTTTCATCTGAATGAACCTCATGATATCTCGTAAAATGACAGTGCTGAAATGAATATCCCGAAGAGAAGGACAAATAATATACGTGCAGTTTAATCAACAAATACACAAGTTAACGACTGAAAATCTACTTTAAGGCTCAGATATATTACTGAACTGGTATGATTTTAATGTGGGCTAATACATTTAAATTAAAGTATGAAGTCTTAATTTATGCATCATTAACTCTTCAAAGAATATCTTTTTTGTAGTACCCAAATTAGATATTTCCCAATTACCACACGTGCAGAGGATTGTTAACTAAAATGTGAGTTTTCAAGAATTTAAAGAGGAATCGTCACTTGCAGAGAAGAGACAGTTTATCGTTCCTTCACCCCAGTAACAATATGAGTGTTTTAAAACATTAAAAAATATATAATGATGATGATTTTATCAGTGAAAGTGCAGTTTTGTGTAAAAAAATGCAAAGAACTAATATTAACGCTAACTTTGGCTAGTGTTTGTGATTAAGTGGCTATTAAAAAAGACTGAACATACCCCATTTTGAATACCCTGAATTGTCTACTTTTGCAAATGGTATGCCATGATGGGTGCAATTGTCACTCCTGGGCTGCCTATACGGTCTCAAAGGCAACATAACCAATCTGGCAAATGTCAATGTGTAAAAACTGAAATGGGCAAGTCCTATATTTGACAATGAAACTTTCCAAAACCCCATAAAACCTGTATATGGGGGGTACTGTTGTACTTGTGAGACATTGCTGAACACCAATATGTGTATTTTATTGCAGTAAAATCTAACAGTATTATGACATTCACAGCTAAAATGCCATGCAGAACTAAGGAAATAAAAAAGTCTTAATTTCACAGACGTTTTAGGATTTTATTTAGATTTAAAAAAAAACCTCACAGACACATTTTCAGAGAAAATAGTGTGTTTACATTACAGCCTGGGGATACCTCCACTGGCCACTCCTAACTCTGCTAGAGGTGCTTCCTGGAGCAGTGCTGCACAGTGTGCAGCACTGCCATTCAGTGTCTCCACCCTCTGCATGGAGACACTAAACTTTCCTCATAGAGATGCACTGATTCAATTAAAGGGACACTATAGTCACCTGAACAACTTTAGCTTAATGAAGCAGTTTTGGTGTATAGAACATGCCCCTGCAGCCTCACTGCTCAATTCTCTGCCATTTAGGAGTTAAATCCCTTTGTTTATGAACCCTAGTCACACCTCCCTGCGTGTGACTTGCACAGCTTTCCATAAACACTTCCTGTAAAGAGAGCCCTATTTAGGCTTTCTTTATTGTAAGTTCTGTTTAATTAAGATTTTCTTATCACCTGCTATGTTAATAGCTTGCTAGACCCTGCAAGAGCCTCTTGTATGTGATTAAAGTTCAATTTAGAGATTGAGATACAATTATTTAAGGTAAATTACATATGTTTGAAAGTGAAACCAGTTTTTTTTTTCATGCAGGCTCTGTCAATCATAGCCAGGGGAGGTGTGGCTAGGGCTGCATAAACAGAAACAAAGTGATGTAACTCCTAAATGACAGTGAATTGAGCAGTGAAATTGCAGGGGAATGATCTATACACTAAAACTGCTTTATTTAGCTAAAGTAATTTAGGTCACTATAGTGTTCCTTTAATCTCTATGAGGAGATGCTGATTGACCAGGACTGTGTTTGGCTTGTGCTGGCTCTGCCCCTGCATTGTGATTGGTATTGAGCAACACTTCTGATGATGTCAGCCAAGTAGGCAGATCAGGGGTAGAGCCAGCAGCTGCAGACTGGAGTAAAGGTAAGATTATACTATATTTAGGGAGGGCAAGGGTAGGCCAGGGGTGCTAGAATGTGTTTTTAACACTATTGGGTCAGGAACACATGTTTATGTTCTGACCTGACCCTATGTGCAAATTTTAGGTTTTGATTTTTTTTTTTATATGAACTTGTATAAATGCCTCCATGAGGCAACACATGAACAAACACTGTAACCATTTTTCAACTTATACATTTGTGGAAACTGTATACCTCGATTGCGATGGGACCAGCACAATAAGCTTTTATTAGCTATTTGGTTATATAAAAATTAGCCAGGTGACAGTTCCTCTGTAAAGTGGATTCCATTCGAATTTCAAGCCAGCAGAAATAGAATTAGAAAATGTCTCCAATTTCCCCAAGTGGTCAAGTTGGCTACTTGAAATTAACTTTGAATTCTTGAAAAAGTATACTTTATACCTGACAAGGTTAGGATTACAAAATAGGATCACGAAACAGGCAATTTTCAGGAATGGATCAAGAAATTGTACATTTAAGTGCAAAATATCCTGGCAAAAATGCTGTGTTGAATTTAAATTTTCTAATTTGGATATTCTGTTCTATAATTTGCAATGTCGTGGGCTTACGTACATTGGAAGACATTATGTATTCAGCAAAGGACAGCTCACACAGACTCAGGGCAGGGAGCTAAATTTATTTCAATCCACTTCATGTCTGTGTCCAGGTCTCACACAGTAAATAGTTTAGTATCACTGACAATTATTCCTCCAGCCTCAGAGCAGTAAGACAGGCAGAATTCTGACAGGCATCGCATGATAGATTACAGGGGTGTGTGTGTCTGTCAGATACTGTCCGAAGAGGTCAGACAGTATATTACGCAAAGCAGTTTTGCTGGTTTGTGCAGTAGATTGCGTGATATTTTCTGACCTCTCCTGATACATGTTAGTACTTCAGGATGTTTAAATCTTTTTTGCTCAGACTAAACAGACCGGGAAGCGGAGAGAGCACCTGGTTTCATGTCCTCTCCATTATTCAAAGTTTTACAATGGCCATCCCCTGGGGATACAGAGGTAAGCAACCTTTGGCATTCCAGATGTTGTAAACTTCATCTCCCATAAAGCTATATGTAGATGGAAGGCAATGGATGACTTTTAGAAACATTTCTTGGTAATATGCAGGTCCTGGGAAATAATATGATATAGTAATGGGTGTCACACAATATTGTAACAATAATTGGACTGAAGCTACATTAAATAAAAATAAACATATTAAGACCTTTTGGTAACAATCCGTCAGCCGTCCTCTTTGCATGTCCCCTTACACCTTTCTTTTCCATTCAACACACAGTATTTCACAACTTAAATCAGAGGACTTAAAACAATCCACAACGCTCTCCGTGAAAATATTTCTAGACAGAACATAGGAAATCTAACGTATACCTTTTGCCTTGGATGGTTTAAGAGGGCGTGCATTTAATGCAGTATTCTTAAACAATTATTACTACATGAATCTAAAGTGATACTCCAATCACCATGACCACTTTCGTGATTTGAAGTGGTCATGGTAGTAGGAGTCCGGATATTACATATTCAGAGATATTTGCACTTGTGTGCCGGAGGCTAGTTACCCAAGGCAGTCTAATGTACACGCTAGGCATATTTGACATCTGTCGTCATCACACGCAAGGTGCTGACAACAGAGTTACTAATCTTCTCACATTCCCCTCCCTCCATGTGTGCACTCCCTCCCACCTTTTTATTTATTTATTTATTTTCATTTTTTTAATTTCCTCAAAGCCTGTGCTCTGAGCCGGTGAAACAGTCTAATCAATGTCTTCTCTATGACCCGGTGACTGGATGAAGCAAGTACAGGTATGATGTTGGATGGAGGAGAGAGATCAGCTCTGGGAGCTTTGCCCAGCGTTTTATGTCAGGTAAGTTTAAAACCTTTTTACAGGTTTGGGAGGGCAGGGGCAGCTGCTATTAATGCCCCATAGGACACTGGAAATTTAAAAAATATATTGTTTTAGAAAGGGTTGGAGTAACCCATTAAGTTTTTGCATGTCCACACTGATTGGTAGTTTGTATGAGTCTGAAAACCCTGTCTTTAATACCAACAACAATATAATGACCTGTTACAGAGGCACGTGCGGCTGTGATCTAAATGCAAAAACATCTGGTTTGAATAATTCAAGATACAATGCTACAATACATTTGCTAGATGAAGTCCTACATGAGAGAAAGACATCACAAACCGCTTACATAAGAAAAGATCCATCATATAAGTTGTAAAGTCCAAAAAGAGCTTCTGTTTCAAAATGTGCTTTTTCATTTAATTAGGGATTTGAAGCAGAGCAGCAGTCTCCCCCAGCTAGTTCCCATTTAGCACAGGATATCTCGCGCAGATCTCTAGTTGGTCAGCAAAGTGACACGGTATGATGTCTCCCCATTGCTTTTATTTTCTTTGCACATGCAACAGAAATATTTAATCGCTGCTAACCCCCCACTGTGATCTCAGCCAATCTTCGCTGTCCATATTAGACAACAAAATGTTGGAAGACAGCAATAGCCTCTTCACCATATTCATCACACTGAACTGCAGTGGTTGTGGTGCCAGCTGAATTCAACTGAAAAATATTTATAAAGATAATCAGCAAAACGCGTCTTAATTGAACTAGGAGGACCTGTGGACAGCATTTATCTTTGTTAGTATCTGGTTTTAAAGATTTTTTAACTGCACTGTTGTTGTTTCAGTACTATTAGCTAATTTTAGTCCTGTGGAATTCTGGTACCTTGCTTCCATCCAAAGAAGGGTTGTGTCCCCTATATTGACACATACGCTGATGCAGTAAGAGCCAAGTATATTGGGCTCTTTACAAGGTGAGCAGTGACCTGCATTTCTTTTTATTGACCTAAAACCAGACAGTTTTACACTAGGGGCTGTATTCCTCTCTTTTTTGTCTCCTTATTCTGGGACCCAGCATTTATCTCATCCACAGAAGGGAGTGCCCCCTCTACTGGTACAAATGCTAATATACTAAGCGCCAAGTATATTGGGCTCTATATAAGGTGAGCAGTTACCTATATTTTATACTCATTACACCATTATAAAAGGTTTTACACCATTTTGTTTTGTCTTTTTATCTGAGGTTTCTTGCATTGAACACAGAGGAGGCCCTTGTATTGCCATAATTTACCAACGCTGGTGTGATATAAGCCTATCCTTGTTAGGCTCTGCTCCATATACGTGCATTCATTACCCAACATTCTAAAATTCTCTGTGTTGGACTTATTACACTATTGCACATATTTTCTCTTCTCTAGAATACCCTATTAAGATCTGTATTTGCTCCCTTATTGTTTAAGGGTAAGTTGTTTAAATTTAGCGCTGCACTGGGTTTATGTGAGTGGGTTAATATCAATCAGTTCACCTACTTCTTTTTCCAGCTGAATTTTGCCTAGATATACTTCTAAAGAATCTAAAGATTCTCTTACAGAAAGAAAGGAAATTTGCCCACACACCTATTGTTTATCTGGCTTAAATTATAAAACAATGAGCGCATTGTATGGAACAAAGTATTGTTATGATAGGGTATTAAACATCAGAATAATGAATTGACTGGTTCTAGTGTTTCACTTAGCGGTAGCTAATATTTATTTTTGTGGCTTGCTATGTCTCATGATACAGCCACCAAGCAGTTTCCCAGCTTTGTCCATATTGGCTTTCAAGTTAAATACATTCTTAACACATCCTTTTATGGAAAAGGAAGCTGTGGTATTTGGAAGGTATAGTTATTAAACATTCCGAGGCTTGGCATTTTGCCATGCACGAGTCTTAATTTAAAAACAGTGGACTCCCATGGGGTGTAATCACTAAATTGTGAATTATAGAGAACTGAAAGAATATTAGCAAAATCTGGGCTACAATAGTTAACTTGTGATTATAGCAGAATCACAGAATTTTTAAAAACCTGCCATTTTGACCCAAATTTCAATTTCCTACAACTCTGAGTTTAATGAATAAATCTCTATATTTATAAACTCAGATTGAAACCTAGAACATATAACAGACAGGGGAAAAAAAACATCTATTTGCTCAAGGGTTTCAGTCTAGACCAGAAGTAACACGATATCTTTGATTAATGTCAAGGACATTATAAATTACATGCTGAATAGATATACACTGATTAAAGGCTTCAAACTAAAGAGTAAGATTAACTACACTAATAGCTCAGTTTGAAAAGCATAAATTGCAGTCGCTAGATTGTTAGGGGTCATATGGTACAACACTACAAATCCCACAATTCATTGTCAAGGGCTGGCAGAGAATTATGGGAAATTCCATTCTGCAATAGCTGGATAATTACATTTGGAGCAACTAACCTATAAATGCTGTGGACTATGGACAATTTCTACTGACCAGGGTTGAGGGTTAAATTTGACATTTTAACGGGACACTATAGGCACCCAGACCACTTCATCTCATTGAAGTGGCCTGGGTGCAATGTCCTGTCCCCTTAACCCTGCATGTGTGAAACTGCTATGTTTGCATTGCACGATTAAGACAACCTCTAGTGGCTGTCTTTTACATAGTTACTAGAGGCACTTCCTGGATTTTCACAGAGTTTAAATACATGAAACTACGCTCGCTGGAATTCCTCACACTGTACGTGACGACATCCAGCATCTTTAAAATCCCCACGGGAAAGCAATGATTCAATGCTTTCCTATGGGGAAGCTCTAACGCGCATGAGGTGCTCGCTGCGCATGTGCATTAGGTCATCCGGCATTACATCACAGAATGAGAAGACAGAACCAGGGCTAGAATTAAGGGGAGTGAAAAATGTTTTTTTTAATATACGTAATTAGTTAGGGATAGGGGCATACTATTGCGTTAGGAATACAGTTTTGTATTCCTAATGCTATAATGTTCTTTTAAGCCCTTCCATAAAAATACAGATAAACAGATCTAATATGTTATTTATTAGCGGCTATTAAGGAGCTGGTTCATGGTATCGTAATTTCTCACACTGAGTACTGTAATTCTATCCTAATTGGTCTCTACAGTCAACATACAGTCCATAATGAATTCTGCTTATTTTTCTCTGTTACCGTTCCTCTAACATGTCACCCCTCAGTCCAGCTTTTCATTGGCTTCCTGTACCCTGCAGGAAACTATTCAAAATATTAACGCTTACCTACAAAGTTCTCAACAACTCTACCCTGCGCTACACTTCTTCTCAGCCACTTGTTCTGCCAATGACATTCTCCTGTCCACTGCTCATACCCATACTGCTAACTCTTGCTTACAGGTATTTTCTTGGTGGCACTATTCTTATGGAACAATCTTCCTTATCCCTTCAGATTCTACTCTAGCCGGTAATAATGATTATACAATAATATCTGCGAAACAAAACACCATTATGCCCAAAATACTCAATGTACCAAATGACAGTCCAAAAATACACAATTTGCAGGCCTATCCAGTATTTGATGGACCAATGCAAAACCATTGAGTAACGTCAGAATTCTATTAAAATAGGCTAAGCATGTCTGATGTGTCTATATACAAAGAAAGGGGCATTCTGTCAAAATCATCAATAACGTGGGGTGCAGACTTCAGAACTAGTGACAGGTACTGCCCCACCTGCCCCTGTGGACCAGCCTTCTCTGTTCAAAGATAGACAAAGATGTCAAACGCTTCAGAACACATTCAGCAATATCGTATCAATTTTAACTATCGTATCAATATCAACTAAAAGAGAGTAAACGAAAAGTTCCAGGAAGCAAGGTTTGGTACCCACAGGCAACACAAAAGCCTAAAACATTCTTATAAAAACAAAATAATCTGGTTTTCACACATTCTAAATGGTGTTTTAGGTTAACATAGAAAAACAAAACGTTACACTGCCATTAAAACAAGCAAGAATCTATTTTGGTTAAGGGACATAAAAGGAAACAAACAAAGCAGTTTTACACAATAAACTATATCCTGCTAATGACAATAGAAATGCACATGTAACTCGCTGTGCAGGTTAACAAGTGTTTTTAACCTCTTACTTTGTTATACATTTACTATCGGATTTTGTCTTTTTATATTTGTGCTTGATACAGTAATGCAACTTGTGAACAATTGTTCCACACAAAAATATGCTGTTATTCTCTCTCACACGCGTATGCTTGATTTTGTAGCCAGATGTCAGGAAAATTGTTTCCAAGTTGATTGCATAACATAAAATTCCACTTGTACAACATGTTAAACTTCACCATAAATCCTTAAATAACTGTGTATGCTTTGTCCACAGCCCATTACATTTACACCTCCAAGACGTGGGATTAACAGAGAATGGCATTGATTACTTGTTTCATATAAATGTTGAAGTTATATAATGTATATTTTACCTATTGTAAGATCGGAACAGGTATTTAGCAAAGAAAATAAAAAAATAGGGAAATTTGGGAAGCAAAGGCGATCGAAATAAGAGGGGGGAGGGGAATTGATGTCGAGATTTATTCTCTAAACACCAAATTAAATACCAAATTGCAACATTAAGTCCAAAATAGAAGAAATAGAAACATTTTAGAATTCATCCTTTTCGCCGCTTGTCTATTTTAGTCTACATCAGCGGTTGTCAACTTGATCCCTACGGCCCACTACTGTGCGTTTCAGGATTCCAGGTGGGTGGGAGTGGGTTCTACAGTGAGATGAACGCTCTGTTCATCTCTCGTGCAGTCAATGGTTCGCAGGAAGTGCGAGCATGCAGATGCGAACACACGAACGTGCGCGTGTGCACATGTACAAACGGGTGCTTGTGCGAACGAGTGTAACACGCGGGTAGAGGAAGAGGAGGAGTTGGAGTAGAGGGATACACAATAGCAGGGAGCGGAGGACTTGTAAAATAGGAGAAAGAAGGAGCAGAGTACTTGTAAAAAAGGAGAAAGAAGGAGCAGAGTACATTTAAAATAGGAGAAAGAAGGAGCAGGGTACTTGTAGAATAGGAGAAAGAAGAAGCAGAGTACTTGTAGAATAGGAGAAAGAGGGAGCAGATAACTTGTAGAATAGGAGAAAGAAGGAGCAGAGTATTTGTAGAATAGGAGAAAGAAGGAGCAGATTCCTTGTAGAATAGGAGAAAGAAGGAGCAGAGTACTTGTAGAATAGGAGAAAGAAGGAGCAGAGTACTTGTAGAATAGGAGAAAGAAGGAGCAGAGTACTTGTAGAATAGGAGAAAGAAGGAGCAGAGTACTTGTAGAATAGGAGAAAGAAGGAGCAGAGTATTTGTAGAATAGGAGAAAGAAGGAGCAGAGTATTTGTAGAATAGGAGAAAGAAGGAGCAGAGTATTTGTAGAATAGGAGAAAGAAGGAGCAGAGTATTTGTAGAATAGGAGAAAGAAGGAGCAGAGTACTTGTAGAATAGGAGAAAGAAGGAGCAGAGTACTTGTAGAATAGGAGAAAGAAGGAGCAGAGTACTTGTAGAATAGGAGAAAGAAGGAGCAGAGTACTTGTAGAATAGGAGAAAGAAGGAGCAGAGTACTTGTAAAATAGGAGAAAGAAGGAGCAGAGTATTTGTAGAATAGGAGAAAGAAGGAGCAGAGTACTTGTAAAATAGGAGAAAGGAGGAGCAGAGTATTTGTAGAATAGGAGAAAGAATGAGCAGAGTATTTGTAGAATAGGAGAAAGAAGGAGCAGAGTACTTGTAAAATAGGAGAAAGAAGGAGCAGAGTACTTGTAAAATAGGAGAAAGAAGGAGCAGAGTACTTGTAAAATAGGAGAAAGAAGGAGCAGAGTATTTGTAGAATAGGAGAAAGAAGGAGTAGAGTACTTGTAGAATAGGAGAAAGAAGGAGCAGAGTACTTGTAAAATAGGAGAAAGAAGGAGCAGAGTACTTGTAGAATAGCAGAAAGAAGGAGCAGAGTACTTGTAAAATAGGAGAAAGAAGGAGCAGAGTATTTGTAGAATAGGAGAAAGAAGGAGTAGAGTACTTGTAGAATAGGAGAAAGAAGGAGCAGAGTACTTGTAAAATAGGAGAAAGAAGGAGCAGAGTACTTGTAGAATAGCAGAAAGAAGGAGCAGAGTACTTGTAAAATAGGAGAAAGAAGGAGCAGAGTATTTGTAGAATAGGAGAAATAAGGAGCAGAGTACTTGTAGAATAGGAGAAAGAAGGAGCAGAGTACTTGTAGAATAGGAGAAAGAAGGAGCAGAGTACTTGTAAAATAGGAGAAAGAAGGAGCAGAGTATTTGTAGAATAGGAGAAAGAAGGAGCAGAGTACTTGTAAAATAGGAGAAAGAAGGAGCAGAGTATTTGTAGAATAGGAGAAAGAATGAGCAGAGTATTTGTAGAATAGGAGAAAGAAGGAGCAGAGTACTTGTAAAATAGGAGAAAGAAGGAGCAGAGTACTTGTAAAATAGGAGAAAGAAGGAGCAGAGTACTTGTAAAATAGGAGAAAGAAGGAGCAGAGTATTTGTAGAATAGGAGAAAGAAGGAGCAGAGTACTTGTAAAATAGGAGAAAGAAGGAGCAGAGTACTTGTAAAATAGGAGAAAGAAGGAGCAGAGTACTTGTAAAATAGGAGAAAGAAGGAGCAGAGTATTTGTAGAATAGGAGAAAGAAGGAGCAGAGTACTTGTAGAATAGGAGAAAGAAGGAGCAGAGTATTTGTAGAATAGGAGAAAGAAGGAGCAGAGTATTTGTAGAATAGGAGAAAGAAGGAGCAGAGTACTTGTAGAATAGGAGAAAGAAGGAGCAGAGTATTTGTAGAATAGGAGAAAGAAGGAGCAGAGTATTTGTAGAATAGGAGAAAGAAGGAGCAGAGTAATTGTAGAATAGGAGAAAGAAGGAGCAGAGTACTTGTAGAATAGGAGAAAGAAGGAGCAGATAACTTGTAGAATAGGAGAAAGAAGGAGCAGAGTATTTGTAGAATAGGAGAAAGAAGGAGCAGAGTAATTGTAGAATAGGAGAAAGAAGGAGCAGAGTACTTGTAGAATAGGAGAAAGAAGGAGCAGATTACTTGTAGAATAGAAGAAAGAAGGAAAATACAAAATATAGGAAGGAGAAGGAGAGAATTGTTGTTGGCTAATAATAGTAAGTGGGCTACCTAACTCAGCCTTCCTGCTGGGCATTGCTATAAGGAAGGTAAAAGAGAATAATGGAAAAGGAGAAAAAAAAGGAAGAAAAAAACTGAAAAAAGGGGGAGGGGGAATTGAGTAGGGGAGCTGATGCACGAATGAGAAAGCGGGGACAGGCAGAAGCATAGTTTGTAGAGTGGCTCATGTTTTGGCAAGCTAAGTTTTGTTTACTTATAAAATAAAAGAAAGAAGGAAAATAAATAAAGAAAGGAGAAGGTGAGAATAAAGAGAATTAACCACTAGTTAAAGGTAATTTCAATTTACTTTATTGTTTCATCACTAAACTTTATAAAGTTAAAAACATTATAAACATGCATAAAGTAGAAATAAAAAGATACATTTAAGTATTTTTTGTTGTTGTTTTTTTTTTTTAATGAATAATCCTGTGGCGTCTCATGCAAATCTTTGCAATATGTTATTAAACAGCCAAAGCAGGTATTTTTTTTCTCCACTTTTAATATATTTTATTTTACCAATCAGCTACTATCCTAATCTTCATCAATTGCTATATTAATGTAACTGACCCTTTCAAATACATACTACTCACACAATTAAATATGACATTAGAAAAACATACATACGCTGCAAAAGTGTTAAATTATTTTTACCATTTATTTAGCGCCATTCCACAGCACTGTACAATTTTAAAAAGGTGTTTATTAGAGGGGGGAAAAGGCCCTGCTCAAACAAGCTTACTATCTATGAGAATTTGAGGCAGGTGGATATATATCATTAGGCTTCTTTCCCAAGGGCACTTACTGGTGAGGTGGAACAATAACTTTTAAAATGATTTTTTTCAACATGTAAAACCATCATAAATATATATATATATATATATATATATATATATATATATATATATATATAATATAATACAATACATGTAAACAAATGCATCAATAATATAAAAATAGTAAAATATTTTTTTAAATAAGAAATCGTTTTAAAAGGTTATCCAAAAATATTAAATAAACTAAAAGCTTATAAAAAAAAAAACAATACTAAATCGAGGCCATGGTCATTTCTTGCAATCTTGGCCAAATTGATAGGCACAGTATAAGCAACAAAATCACGTAAGCAACTTAAAGGACCACTATAGTGCCAGGAAAACATACTCGTTTTCCTGGCACTATAGTGCACTGAGGGTGCCCCCACCCTCAGGGTCCCACTTCCGTGGCGCTGAGGGGGGAAGAAGGGGTTAATCCCTTACCTTTTTTCCACCGGCGCTCCCTCGGCGCTGGGGACTCTCCTCCCTCTTCTGACGTCCCTGGCTGAATGCGCATGCGCGGCAAGAGCCTACCAGTCTCATAGGAAAACACTAGCTGGACCTGGCACCCAGACCACTTCATTAAGCTGAAGTGGTCTGGGTGCCTATAGTGGTCCTTTAATTATGTGGTTTGGGGACATAAATGCTGAGTTTTTAGCCTTGAAGATTACAGAGAAATGACAATGTTTAGATTTTGCAACTCCCACTAGAAGCTTCAAGCTAAAATAAATTAAATAATTAAATGAATTATCTCTGGCATCAACATACAGATATGTGTGCAATGATGCTCTATGTGGGCAATGACTCTGGCTAAGCAGTTATTGCTGTGCACACACTTTGTAATGGATACAAGCCATCAAGCTTGAGTACGTCACTATAAGAGTAGTGGCCTGCAGTGATGAGTCTGAAAAAACAAGTTTAATTTTGGCCTTAAACTTTACGTTTTTACAAAGGTGTTCCCACTAATCTAATCTCTTGAAGGAACACAATGTATATTTTTTAGAATAAAGGTGTTCCTTTAATAATCTCTCACTAACCTCATGAAACACTTTAATTGTTACCTGCAGCACTAAGTACTGGCACATATTTTTAAATTCTAATGGACCAATGGTTCTCAACACCGTATACCGTGTCCAAATTATTTACATGGTATTCGCTTGCAGCTGCAAAAATTGGTTCAGTGACTAATTTTTAAGTTGTGATTAATATACAAATACACAAAAAGAATATTCTTCAAGCAGTCTCTCTTTAATTTAAAGGGACACTATAGTCACCAAAATAACTTTAGCTTAATGAAGCAGTTGTGGTGTATAGAACATGCCCTTGCAGTCTCACTGCTCAATTCTCTGCAATTTAGGAGTTAAATCACTTTGTTTATGCATCCTAGTCACACTTCCCTGCATGACTTACACAGACTTCCTAAACACTTCCTATAAAGCATGGGTGTCCAACATTTTGGCTTCCCCGGGCCACATTGAGCACAGAGGAATTGTCTTGGGCCCCACATAAAATCTATAATATAATTAATTTATATAATAAAACTTAAAAACCCATTTTTATTAATTGTGTTTAGTAGATAACTCCCTTGCCATGTTAGGGAGCTATCTACTAAATACCTACACATGTATATACATATGCACATAACCACAGATATACACACACACAATCCTATACACACATAATCACAGACCTATACACACATACAATCACAGACCTATACACAGTCACATCCGCACACATAAATCACAGATGTACACACACACAATCATGGACCTATACACACAATTACAAATATACAAACACACTCTCACGGACCTATACACACAGTCACATACATACACACATAATCACAGATTTGCATACACACACAGATATACACACAATCACAGACCCCCACACAAACACACATACAAGCACATGCATACACAAACAATCACAGACCTACACACACATACAATCACAGACCTATACACACAATTACAGATACACCCACACAATCACAGACCTATACGCACAATCACAGACCCCCACACAAACACACATACAAGCACATACATGCACACACAATCAGACCCCCACACACACATACAATCACATACCTATACACACAACACATAAATAATCACAGATATACACACACACAATCACAGATGCATACACACATAGTCACCGTCCTATATGAACAATTACATACCTACAAACACATAATCACAGGCACACACACACACACACACACATAATCACAGACATACAAATGCATAGACCTACACACATAATCACTGACTTACACAAACACAATTACAGACATACACAGACCCCCCACCACACACACACAATCACTGACAAATCATACACAAAAATTACATTAATTACTGTGCCATGTAGTATACACACACAAACACAAGCTCACTGACACACACATGCTCACTACATCCAAGCTCACAACATACCAGCTCACTGACACACACACATGCTCACTAACACACACACACACACACACACACGTTAACTACACACAAGTTCACGGACATACAAGCTCACTGACACACACGTGCTCACTACAGACAAGCTCACTGACACACAAACATACAAGCTCATTCACTATCGAGCACATACACACAAAATCACTGACAAATTAGCTAAAGCTTACCTGGCACTGAAGACTGTGGGAGCCATTTCTTTACCTTTTTCTGCTCAAGTGTGGGGGTGGGGGCAGAGCTAGCATTTGGGGGCGGGACTTATGTGCGGGAGGTGGAGCATAGAAACGGAATTGCCGAAAATTGTGAAGGGAGCCTGACAGTGCTCCCTGCGGCTGCCAGCACCCCCCCAGTATCCCAATCATTAATCCCCTCATACTGACACAGGCTGCCACTGTCTGAGGGGAAAATTATTTCAATGGAATTTATTTTATATTTAGAGCTGTCTGCCTGGGTGGGCCAGTCCTTCCCTCTCTACCCAGACTGCAACTGGGCCACACTGCTAGTGGTCGTGGGCTGCGGGTTGGACACCCCGGCTATAAAGAGTCCTCTAATGTTTGCACTTCCTTTATTTCAAATTCTGTTTAATTTAGAATTTCTTATCTCATGCTCTGCTAATAGCTTGCTAGACCGCCTCCTGTATTTAATTAACGTTAAATGAACAGAGCAGGAGATACAAACTTTCAAAGTAAGTTACATCTGATTAAAAATGAAATCATTTTGTTTTCATGTTGTCTGTGTCAGTCACAGCCAGGGGACGTGTGGCCAAAGCTGCATCAACAGAACAAAAGTGATTTAACTCCTAAATGGCAGAGGATTGAGCAGTGAGACTTCAGGGGCAATGATCTATATACCAAAACTGCTCCATTAAGCTAAAGTTGTTTTGGTGACTATATTAGCTCTTTAATGTTGCAAGATTGTAAGCTCACGGGCCATATAGCTAAGCACTTTGTATAAAAGAGCTCCAATGGCTAGATATTAGCTTACGGGCAGGGATTTCTCTACCTCTTGTTTTTGTCTGTGCATATTGTACGTTCTCCACTAATACAGCGCTGCGGAATCTGTTGGCGCTTTATGAATACCAGTAATAAATAAATAAGTAGATGCTACAGGGATTATCAACATGCTGCAGCACTCTAAATACTACCCCGTATATACTCGAGTATAAGTCGACCCGAATATAAGTCGAAACCCCTAATTTTACCCACAAAAAACTGGGAAAACGTATTGACTCGAGTATAAGACTAGGGTGGGAAATGCAGCAGCTACTGGTAAATTTCTAAATAAAATGATATCCCCAAAAAATTATATTAATTAAATATTTATTTACAGTGTGTGTATATAATGAATGCAGTGTGTGTGTGTGTATGAATGCAGTGTGTGTGTGTATGAATGCAGTGTGTGTGTGTATGAATGCAGTGTGTGTGTGTATGAGTGCAGTGTGTGTGTGTATGAGTGCAGTGTGTGTATGAGAGCAGTGTGTGTGTATGAGTGCAGTGTGTGTGTGTGATGCAGTGTGTGTGTATGAATGCAGTGTGTGTGTGTGTGTGTATGAATGCAGTTTGTGTGTGTGTGATACAGTGTGTGTGTGTATGAATGTAGTGTGTGTAATGCAGTGTGTGTGTGTGTATGAGTGCAGTGTGTGTGTGTGTGAGTGCAGTGTGTGTGTATGAATGCAGTGTGTGTATGAGTGCAGTGTGTGAGTGCAGTGTGTGTGTGTGTGATGCAGTGTGTGTGTGTGTGTATGAATGAAGTGTGTGTGTGTGTGTGTGTGTGTGTGTGTGTGAATGCAGTGTGTGTGTGTGTGTGTATGAGTGCAGTGTGTGTGTGATGCAGAGCCTTGGTGGGGGGTGGGCATTTGTATTATTATTTTTTAATTATTATTATTTTTTTTATATTTTTAATATTTTATTTTTACATTATTATTTTTTTAAATATTATTAATATTTTATTTTTACATTATTATTTTTTTAAAATATTATTAATATTTTTATGTTTTATTTAAATTTTTATGTTATTTATTTTCGTCCCCCCTCCCTGCTTGTTACCTGGCCAGGGAGTGGGGCTCTCACTCCCTGGTGGTCCAGTGGATGGGCTGTGTAGAAGGGGGCTGGCAGGAAGCTGTTACTTACCTTTTCAGCAGCTTCTGTCAGCTTCCTTCTCTCTCCTCCGGTCCGTGCAGCTCCCACTGTAAGTCTCGCGGCCGCGCGGCTCTCGCGAGACTTGCAGTGGGGAGCTGCATGGACCGGAGGAGAGAGAAGGGAGCTGACAGGAGCTGCTGTAATGGTAAGTAACAGCTTCCTGCCAGTCCCCAACAGGACCGCCGGGCTTGTAATGAGCCCGGCGGTCCTGGTTTGTATTATGGCAATGCAAATTGCCAAAATACAGACATTGACTCGAGTATAAGTCGAGTTGGGGGTTTTCAGCACAAAAAATTAGCTGAAAAAAACTCGACTTATACTCGAGTATATACGGTAATTGTGATTGGCTGGGGAATTTCCACACACCAAAACTTACAGATCACTTGGGGATTATTCGCAATATGGTTGTTTTGAAAAAAACTCTCTAACTCATCCATAGATACTACGTGGCTATTTTAGCCTACATTTTGTAGTTTTGTTTTAAATTCACCATCATAAGGTGTTAAATAAACCCCTCTATGTACCATTTCCTATTTTCCATTTAGATTGTTAGCTCTGTGGGGCTCTCCACACCATCTGTCTGAAGTTTTCAATTTGTCACAATACATATACCTCCCGCTGTGTAACACTATTCAATCTACTGCAACTTGATGAATAAGTGATGATAACAACCATTTGATAATTTCTGAATATTCATGTTTCAAGGAAAATGTAATTTGCAATGAACACAAACAGAGTAAACCTTCCAGTAAAGTTCATTGTTTCAGTATTTCATGTATTTTTTCTGTCTGGCGGCTGAGTGCTTTGTTACAAAGATCATTTTATATTTGAACTTGGAAAGACAAGAGGCAATTAGCTGACAAATTCTTCTGTGTGAAAAAGGTCAGCTTTTTGCAGCCTTAAAGGATAATCCCATGCTCCTGTACAATGTTCATAAACCTTACGCAGAACAAAATGTAGTGAAATTAAAGCATGACTTATTATAACTGATGTATAATCGTAATGCATTAAAATATAACTATTGCAACCCAATAGTAATAATAAAAAATTATGGGTTCAAAATGTATGTAAGGAGATGTATGCATTTCTAGGTTTACAAAGACAGCACCACACAGGGACTTAAAATTTGTAAAAAAAAAAAATATAAACACAATATTAATTTACATTCAAATCGTAATAGAATTTAGTAAATACGGATAATGACACACTCCTCAATGGGCATGTCTTGAGCATCATATAGACAACTAGCCGATAGGCAACCTTCGGCACTCCAGATGTTGTGTACATCCCCCATAATGCTCTTACACCCATAATGCTGGCAAAGCATCATGGTAGGTGTAGTCCAAGACATCTGGAGTGCAGAAGGTTGCCTATGCCTGCATTATGCAGTGACTCGGTAAGTTGAATTTGCTTTCATAGACTGGAGGACAGCCATTGACACAATTTATTAATTATTAACACAGCTTATGCCACTTCTGGAGAAAATCGTCATTGGAACATTCTGATGTTCTCTAGACCAAGGAGTTGAATCACCAAAAATGCCCTGATAGTGACAAAATGATGCTAAACATGATCCCATGTAGGTGGTGGGCATGTGCTATGTGCCTCCATGGGCCGGTGAAGGAGATCAAATATCTCCTTCACCGGCTCACAGGCAGGGAGGCAGGCAAGAGAGGAACCGGGGAGCTCTAGCCAACAGCTCCGCCGGGTTCCTCTCACGAGGTCGGAGCGGCAACGCTCAGGTCACGCAAGAGTGAACTCTAGCCCCGCAGGCTAGAGTTAACTCACTACTGGACCACCAGGGATCAGGGATGGCAGCAAGGATCCCCCTCCCTACAAAAAGTAAGAAGGGAGGGGGGCTATTAACTAAATGATCCCCCACCCCCACACAAACAGCACCCACACACACTAACAGTACCCTCACACTAACAGCAGCCTTACACATACAGCACCCTTACACACAGCACCCTTACACATACAAACACACTAACAGCACCCTCACACACAGCACCCTTACACACACACACACACACACAGCTCCCTTACACACAGCACCCTAACACACAGCACCCTTACACGTACATACACACACACTAACAGCACCCTCACACACACAGCACCCTTACACACACACACCACCCTCACAAACACAGACACACAGCACCCTCACACACACATCACCCTGACACATACACACACTAACAGCACCCTCACACACACACAGTGCCCTCACACACACACCACCCTCACAAAACACACACAGCACCCTTACACTCACACAGCACCCTCACACACACACACACACACAGCGCCCTCACACACATACACACACACTGCACCCACACAGCACCCCCACACACAGCAGTGTATGTGTGTGTGTGTGTGTATATATATATGTTTGTCCTGTTGAAATTTGACCCTGAAGAAGGTCCCGAGCGGGGACCGAAACGTTGGTCGCAATTTTAATCAACTTTGAATAAAATTTGGAACTTTTAAGCCCGGAGAGCAGCCTATTTCATTTGGATTTTTATCTGTTTTGGAGCTTTGGTCTGGCGCCCGGCATTGGCTTTGGATAAACGTGAGTGCTGGGGATTTCAAGTATTTTATATATATATATATATATATATATATATGTGTGTGTATAATACACAAGATCCAGCGCACTCACCTATCTTATGTATTGTATAATTTGGCCCCCAGTAGCACCCCCATTTATGCATGTTCAGGTGAGTGCAGCCAACCAACCCTTGTTTTCTATATATATATATATGTATATATATATATAAATATATATATAGTAATGTAATAAACCCCTCCACTCCGACCAAAAAAATCAATAGTACCCGGTGCTCTGCTGGCTAAATGATATAAATAGAAAAAAGAAAGGCACTCCAAGGTTTTCCAATACACGTTCTTCTTTATTCTGAATGATACATCAACGTTTCAGATCTCTTAAGGAGCTTTCATCAGGACACTCTGATAAAAGCTCCTTAGGGGAGCTGAAACGTTGATGTATCATTCAGAATAAAGAAGAACGTGTATTGGAAAACCTTGGAGTGCCTGTATTTTTTCTATTTATATATATATATATATAAAATGAACAGTATGACCAGCACTCACGGTTTTGTAGAGTAGATAAAAAGTATAAACTTTATTCTGTTCCTGTTCCTGATGAAAGTCCTAGAACAGGACTGAAACGTCGAGCTGCCATTTTTTAACTATGTTTGAATAAAGTTTATACTTTTATCTACTCTACAAAACCGTGAGTGCTGGTCATACTGTTCATTTTTGATATTTAAATCTACCCTGGATTTCAAGCACCCGGACCTTAAAGCTACAGTCAGTGTGCAAGGAACCTGGATTACTATATATATATATATATATATATATATATATATATATATATATATACGCCACATGTGTGTTTGTGCTTTACGGTGCACACCCTTATGCAATAGGCTGCGCACGCCTATTGTGGGGTAACACAATAAGAAGAATCTTACCTGATCATTAGGGATACAAACCATCTACTGTTTCCGGGAACATAGCTTTCAAATATGGCTGCCACCATGACCGTGACGCCCTCCACTTGCAAACTTGAACCTTACATGCCCCATTAAGCTGTGCCCATTACTACATGTATCTCTTTAGTTTTAGGGACACTTCTATATGTTGACGCATTCCTATGTCTGTTCTATATTTTAGAAACTTTTTTTGTGATCTCGTTCTTGATTGCAATATTTATCTAAATTGCCAAAAACTATAAAAAGCAACACTCATCAAAATATATTATTATTAAAAGTAATAGAGTTTCTTTACTGTGAAGGCATGTTTACAGCCTCTTGACAGAGGACATCCCCCAGTTAAATGCTTTGTTTTTTTCACTACACTCGACTTTCTCACAAGGTGATTTTGAAACACGGATGTTGTACTAATATATGAGTCTATAAAGACACATTATTTAAAAACGTCTTTTTGTGTGCTATTTTTATTCTCACGATGGAACCAAGATGGGATTGTAACTGTTTCAACTCAAAGTTAGATGATGACAGGTTTGTTATAACATTTATAAAATAAATATTTTTTGTGCATCTAATTTTAACTTCATCACAGAGTGAAAAAAAAAACACAACTGACACAAATGTGGATTCCAGACATTATAGTGCTGGAATACAGCATTAGGTTCCTGTCCCCCTCCCTCTCTTTTTAAACTTACCTTTTCTCCCACGCCGAGCTGGTCTTGCCTCAGTGGCTGAGACCATCGATTTTGATTTAACTCAGCCAATTCAATGCTTTCCCATAGGAAAGCAATTGGAGGCTATTGGGCATGCATGGCAAAATGATGTGCTGCACCAATCAGCATCTCCTCATAGAGATGCACTGAATCAATGCATCTCTATGGGGAATGTTAAACGATCACTATAGGGTCAGGAACACAAACATATATTCCTGACACTATAGTGTTAAAACCACCATCTAGCCCCCACTGGGCCTGTCATGCCTCCACAAATATAGCAAAATCTTACTGCATTCAAGCCTGAAGCTGTAACTCTGCATGCTGTTTGCCTTAGAAAAACAAGCAGTCTGCTGACATCAGCAGAAGTGGTAGCCTGATCCAATCACAGTGCTTCCCCATAGGATTGACTGAGACTGACAAAGAGGCAGATCAGGGGCAGAGCCAGCATGATTCAAACACAGCCCTGGCCAATCAGCATCTCCTCACAGAGATTAATTGAATCAATGAATCTCTATGAGGAAAGTTCAGTGTCCGCATGCAGAGGGAGGAGATACTGAATGTTTGGATGCATTTTAGGCAGCCATGACCCATGAAGGATCTCCAACAGCCATCTGAGGAGTGGCCAGTGAAGTTATCACTAGGCTGTAATGTAAACACTGCATTTTCTCTGAAAAGACAGTGTTTACAGCAAAAAGCATGAAGGTAAGGATTCTACTCACCAGAACAAATGCAATAAGCTGTAGTTGTTCTGGTGACTATGGTGTCCCTTTAAGCACCTCCATGCAGAGAGTGGAGACGCTGAATGTAGGTGATGTACACTGTGCAGCACTGACACAGGAATCACCTCTAGTGACCGTCTGAGTGACTGCCACTAGAGGTATAACTAGCCAGTAATGTAAACACTGCATTTTCCTTGAACATGGTTGCAGGCTATTGACACCAGAAACACTGCTTTAAGCTGTAGTGGTTCTGGTGACTACAGTGTCAGTTTAAATTACTGACAGTTAAGCTACTGGTTAAAACACTGAAGTGCCCATTTAAAAATGTGTAGTTCATGAAGATTTACAACCAAATTAGCCAATGAGCAACAAAATAAATAGTTTGGTGCCCCTCACTTCATTTTTCACATAGGGATGGTTAATGGGCCAGGTACAATTATGGTTCAAGGTCCCTGTCTAACCCCTAGACCCTAGTCAGCTGCCTAGGGTCATCTTATGGTTAATCCTGCTCTGGTGAATACATACATGCAATAAAAATACCTTCCAGCTTAGTGTGTCAAGAAACTGTGAATCAGGAGGCTATTAATTTTATTACAGCAGTAGGGCATACATGTCCAGGGCTTCCTGAGATTGTTGGGAGTCACACTCTCAGACAGCAGCAACTAATAGGAGAGAGAATTAATGTCAGCAGCCACAAACTACAAATCTAGCCGCTGTGGTACAAAATGCATCAAAACCCAATTTTTTTCCCTTTAAACATGCATTATATAGAGATTCATGAGAGTAACATCTCAGGGTTCTGAACACAGAATTATAACACATAGTTAAACCGTAAGGCAATAGTTATTTCAAACCTTCTATGAATAACTAAATACTGTATCCCCAAAAAATTCTAGTCTCTTTCCTTAACACAGTCCCATTTTTACAAGTCCCAAATGTATAAGATTGTCTATGAACACATCTTTCATGCAGCTATTCTTCCTGTCTACACTAACTTATCAAATATAATTTGACTGGACATGATACAGAAGAGGTTCTCCATTTAAACACGGTCTCTTCCTGTGTTTACTGTAAAGTAAAACACTCATCTCTAGCTGACACTATGGTTGAATAATTTAATAAGGTTAAACGAATTTCCCAGAGCCTTCACGGACACTTTATTTCCGACAGAAAAAAAACCCTAGGGACAAGATTTCAAACTGACATCTGTCCGAGGTAAAATCCATATGGTTATAATTCAATACATCTTCAAATGTATCTGCAGGTACTACCAACAAATCGTCTTTCTAAATTACCTACTACACTAGGTAAAAAAAATAAGTTTTTTAAAAATGCGCTGCAATCCAAAGGCCAGTGACGCAAATTATGACGCTGAAAGACCAACATAAGCAAACACTAACAGACGAGGTATAAAGACACCTTTTGGCACCTAGCAAACAACTGTCAATGCTTCTGACCCATAAGAATTTCCTAACCTAGCAGAAGTCCAAAAGAATGTTTTATGAACATTTAAACAAAAGCAGACGATTCCTAGTGCGCATACTGTGGAAGCAACAGACGAGGTTCCACATACACAGATTTACGGTGAATCCAACAGACTACACAATTCCCGAGTGACATAGCCTCAACCTTTCACTGCTATTACACTTCGTTGTACAACATACACCACCAGTGGGTTGCTGGGCGGGAGTAGGAATGGACCTTACAAACAGAGGAATACCCCTCTGCTCACATCACGGCAACACTGCCCCCCGAACAGGCAGCTTCACTAGATGCTGTGAATTTCACTTTACAATTATTATTTCAGTTGTAACTGGCTAATCCATGTCTTCCAAAGTATTCCCTTAGCTGTGCCCCAGCTTACATCCATTTGTGGTCCATATCAGCTGCTTAGAGCAGCGCTGGTGTCACTTCATTAGAACTGGAGATCCTAGGTCTGAATCTCAATCAGGCAAGACACCTAGCGATATACATCCGCCTACATCAAATCTTCATAGATTGTAAGCTCACTTTCGCAGGTCCTTTTATAATTATAAAGTGCTACGGAATATGTTGGCAGGCTATAAAATAATAATACTTGATCAGTATTTAAAGGAACATTACGGGCACATTCAATTAAGTTGTTATGGTCAGTTGACTGCTCCTAGCCATTCAGCCGCACCACTGCCCAAGCCTTCCAGTTTCCATAATTTGAGCAAGCGAAAGAGCAGAGGCGCAGAGGGACCCGGCTCTGGAAGGCAGACTTCATGGTTAAACCTATACACTCAATTTAGTTTTTAATTCACGACATTATGGCGTTAAGTCTATTTATGGATTTATATTACAGAAACAAGGCCAGCCATGCTTCAATGTGTGTGCTTCTATTAACCATGCCTTCACAGCACTTTATTCAGAATAACATATTAAGTTCTTTTTTAGAAAATGAAAAATTACTGTTTTTCTATATAAATGTTCACGGCTGTGCCTCCTCAGCAAGCATGGAGAAAGCCATTTATTTTCTTCATAGACCTCTGCTTTTTTTAATTCTGCATCTGTGCTGAGGTCAGTAAAAAACCGGGTTCTTTGCTTTTTATACAAAGCGATCTATAGATATTATTCAGATTTATTTATAAATGCAAAAAAAAAAATAAAATATTACTGTATATTTTTAAATTCTCTTCTTTATTGGCCTAAATTGTGCATGTGTGTTGTAAACGCACTACCACTGAAATTCAAGTTGCAAATTCCAACCTAAAATAGTTGAGTTGGTAAAGTTCTCTAACTCACATATAGTCATAGCTTGACTATTTTAGCCAGAATTTAGAAATTTTGTTTTCAATTCACAGTTTACAGGATACACAGGATTTACAGGATAAACCCTCAAATGATGATGCATTGCGCATATCAGTTTGCTTGCTTTATAAGACTCTCTTATAAAAATGCTTAAAGGGACACTCTAAGCAACCAGACCACCTAATGGCAATGACCCTAGTGACCCTGCAATTCTGCTCCCGCAATTTAACTGGAAAAAAGGGGGCACTGCATTCTAATGGGGCCAACACACTGTTGGGGCAAAGAATTAACAGATTTAGTTTAACTCTTCAGTGTTCCCATACTAATACAGTATTTGTGCAAGAGCCACTGTGCTATGCATCTGGATCAGATTCAATATAATAACAGTAAAATTCTAATAATCTCCTTTATGTAATCCTTTTCTCCCCAAGGTGCTTTAAAGTATTTAGCATTTGACGCCATATTTCACAATCTTCTTCTGTTCAATGGGTATTTTTATTACCTTACTTAAAGGATCACTATAGGGTCAGGAACACAAACATGTATTCCTGACCATATAGTGTTTAAACCACCATCTAGCCCCCCTGTGCCCCTCATGCTTCTATAAATATAGCAAAATCTTACTGTATTCAAGCCTGAAGCTGTAGCTCTGCATGCTGTTTGTCTCAGAAAAACAAGCAGTCTGCTGACATCATCAGAAGTGGTGGCCTGATCCAATCACAGTGCTTCCCCATAGGATTGGCTGAGACTGACAAAGAGGCAGATCAAGGGAAGAGCCAGCATGATTAAAACACAGCCCTGGCCAATCAGCATCTCCTTATAGATATTAATTGAATCAATGAATCTCTATGAGGAAAGTTCAGTGTCTGCATGCAGAGGGAGGAGATACTGAATGTTTGGATGCATTTTAGGCAGCCATGACCCAGGAAGGATCTCTAACAGTCATCTGAGGAGTGGCCAGTGAAGTTATTACTAGACTGTAATGTAAATACTGCATTTTCTCTGAAAAGACAGTGTTTACAGCAAAAAGCATGAAGGTAATGATTCTACTCACCAGAACAAATTCAATAAGCTGTAGTTGTTCTGGTGACTATAGTGTCCCTTTAAAGTGGAACCGTCGTTTCCTGGGAGTTTTAACATTATGATTACTTATATTTAACAAATACATGTTTGTGAAGATTAAAGAATACAATTAAATGTAGAAATCCACATTTGCTGTCCTTGAACTCATCATCCTTGAACTGTTAATCTTTGCTACACACTCTTTGTCCCTGGAAGTCATCAGGAACAGAGCATAGGGAGAGGAGGAGACACAGAATCAATGTTTTTTTTTCCTCTGCTCCAATTCAATCTTTGCCCTGGCTGTGTCTGGACTAAACCGGATCCGGATGTCATTTTCTAAACCTTCCAAATACATTTAAAAGAAAAGGGATATGGGGCGGAGCTTGCAACTCAACATGAATGGACGCCATATCTAACAGCTCCCAGACCACACATAAAAAATCCACAAAAATCCCCACTTTCCTGTAATCATCCAGCCACAAAATACACCTAGACGGCTACAGCACAAAACACTGCACCTCTGGGCCTACCACGCACCATCAAGCCTAGGCCTCGAGGAAATCCTACACGGACATCTGGCGAAACACACAGACCAGACGAACCTGCTGGGCATCCCTGACATACCGGACCACACCCCGGCCATGGGACGCCGCTCCCAAAGGCACCAAGGTACCAGAGATGGGGATATAGGGGCCATGTTCCAAAAGCCCGCCCAAACCCGCCGGTACCTACGGCCGCACCGCCGGAGCATATCCAGGTGCCCGCCCACACACAGCAGTGCCCAGACCGACCGGGGAGCCCCCACATGAACCAACCAGGCATGACACCCAGGGCAGCAGGGCAGGGACCCAACCTCCAGGGGCACTCCCCAATGCAGCAGCACGAACAGCCACGCACTATGGCACCACAGAGCCAAGACACACTGGGGTACCCTCATGCAACACAGCAGGATAGGGCACAATCCCTAACACAGCCCAGACCTGCCTCACCCAGAAACCTACAAACAACGCAGTCACCATTAGTGGAGACGGAGGATGATTCAGCCCCAACTACTTAAAGGGGCCTGAAAATCCTGTTGGCAGACATCAGCTGTCCTCAAGACAGAATTAAACAAGGTCACGGAAAGGGTGAGCACCACAGAGAAAGAGGTGGTGTCGGTCCACACTCACATGAACAAGATGGGAGAAGCTATTAAACAACTACAACAACAGCAAACTTACCTATAAATCAAAATGTCCACCGTGGAAGACCGACAACGCCGCTCACACATCAAAATACGGGGCATCCCCATGACAATATCAACCGAAGAACTGCCGCAATATATCAGGCGCCTGCTTAACACGGTGCTCCCACACACAGTGGTAAAGAAAATAAACATAGACGGTATATACCGCTTGCCAGGACCCCCCCACCTGAAGAACAAAGCAGCCAGAGACGTCATCCTCAGATGTGTCACAGTGCAAGATAAGCTTCACATAATGGCAAGCCTGAAAGACAAGACACCACTGAAGTTCGAAGACTCTTCACTAACGTTTTTTCAGGATGTCTCGAAAGCCACCCTCTTATGGTGCAAAACCTCCGATCAGCTGGTATCGCCTACAGATGGGGCATCAACGGGACTCTAGAAGTAACCCATGAGGGAACTACCCATTTATTGACCTCAGGGGAGGAAGCATCTCCCCTTCTAGCAACCCTGGGACTGCCTAACCCGACGACTACACATCAGAGGAGCCCACTCGAAGCGACATGGGGCCATGAAAGCACTACTCAGCACGAACCGAGACCCAGTGGATCGCAACATCCAGTGCCGTGAACATTGGGAGATGCTATTACTAGCTTAGACAATCCAACAGTTGCACACCCGTGCCTTCGAGTTCCTAATGTTTAATAACCTAACGACAAACGTTTATGTCAATAGACATACAATTTCCTCTTCTTCCTATACCGACACACACGCTTTAACACCACAGGTTAACAGATAATTAACCCATCCACAGAGACCCGGGCTGCACAACACGCCATAAGCCCACACACAGCAAACCCAAACACCTGGCGTCCACCATACGATCACACTCCCCTCCCGCCACCCCCTAGGTCAGGGGGTAATCAAGTTAGATAAAAAACCACTACCGACAAAAAGCGCCACACCACTAAGGCATGTAGGCACTCATTCAACTCTGCACACAGGGCTAATCTATAAAACTTGACTACACCACATAATGGCCTCCTCATGAACAGCCCAACTACCACACACTCACGCAAAGTGCTAACATCTCCAAGACTATCGCACACATGTACGGCAAAAACACACCGTGCCTTAGTGGACACCCAAAAACACAAAACAATTGTGTAACACTGTTCTTCTCTCTACATATTGTTCAAATTGTTAATGTTATACCTGAATTGATAATGCTTGACCCAAAATGGTGCACATATCACACAAAAAGATCTCTGTCACAAATGTATGAAAATGTGATTTGATGCACCAAAACGAAAAAAAAAAAAAAAAGTAAAGGGATATCATATGGAAAAAAAAAAAGTTTAAAAGGACACAACAGCGTTATAAACACATATCTGTATTCCTGACGCTATAGTTTTAATTTCCCTAGTTAGTTAGGGCTGCCCCATTGAGTGCTTACCTTACTTATCTTATCTCCAACGCCGAGTCTTTCTTTGCGCTTCCACAGGCTCCTTCTCATGTGATGTCATTCTTGGACCTCCAGAATTAAGGTCCACTCCAGTGCTCGTCATGATGCACCTATGATTCTGCCATAGAGAATCCCCCCATGCAATGATTCTCTATGAAAGATGTAACATCACCTCGCATCCATGTGTGATGTCAAAGTACGAATGTGTTTAAAAGCCAAGGAGGAACAGACCTGGCTCTCCTACCCAGAGGGCTTGACAGCATTGCAGGACAAGGGTAGTAGGACTGAAATCACTATAACAAGTTAACAACTTCAAAAAGATGAAGTTGTTGTAGTGCCACTGCCCACAGTGTTACTTTAACACAAGTTATAGATTTTGAATGTTTCCTTCAATTGTATAATTTCATGCAAATTGCTGCATTAACAGGACTGAAATATATTTTGGATAATCAAGTAGACTGTAATTATTTTATGATTTCATTAAGTCAATAATTATTTTTTTTAAATGCCAAATTACACACATTAAAATCATAAAAGCTGAAATATATATTAAAAAATGTCTGGAATGTAAGCTAACATTATATATAGTATAACATTTTATCTAATGTGACAAAACAGCGTTTGAATTTAGTTGATTGATATAGGCTCCTTTCCATCACAATTATGCTCCAACCATTTATATATATTCACATTCACCACCTCCTCTATTGACACGTTCTAGAGGAGGTGTTAGGTTGCTATAGTAACGTCACATGCTGTATAAGTACATCACATATTAGTTGCTGCCACGGCAACCCAAAACCTCCTCTAAAGCCTGCGAGTGAAAAGGTACCAGAGATGGAAACAAAGAAACCAAGCATCGTTTGTCTTAAAAATATTCTGCTTTTATTATGTTTCACAGGTATTGGGTACTTCGACTTTTTCTAAAACAAAAAACATAAATGTAAAACCTAAAACACTCTATACATCACAAAACATACATACACATAACCACTACAACCAGGGTCCTTTTTCCCAATTCCCTGTCATTCTATTTTAAAGGTTTGACAAAAAATGGGGCTGGTACATGACATCCACAGCATGGAACCTCTGTGCCCACCCAAATAATGAGGTTCATAGTGATAAATAATATATTTTATTGATTAACCCCTTAAGGACAGGACTGTTTTTGCGATGTTGTACATTTGCGACCAGGCCTCTTTTTACACTTTTGTGGTGTTTGTATTTAGCTGTAATTTTCCGCTCTCTCATTTACTGTTCCCATACAAATTATATATTGTTTTTTTTCAGGACAAAAAGGGCTTTCTTTACATATCATTATTTATATAATCTCATGTAATTTAATTTAAAAGAAATTAAAAAAATGATGAAAATTTTTTAAAAAATACATGTTTTTTTACTTGAAAAATCTTTTACTCATCTACAAACGCTAATGAAAAAAACTGCTAAATAGATTCAAAATGTTGTCCTGAGTTTATTACCCAGTGTTCGCATGCTTTTTTTCGCAAGTTATAGTGCTATAAGTACAAGTAGGATATTACGGTTTCAAAACATACATTTTTAAAATGTATCAATAGTGACATTGTAATACTATTATCTGTCATAAATCTCTGAATAACACCCCACATGTACATATTTTTTTTAAAGTAGACAACCCAGGGTATTCAATATGGGGTATGTCCAGTCTTTTTTAGTAGCCACTTAGTCACAAACACTGGACAAAGTTAGCGTTCATATTTGTTTGTGTGTGAAAAAAGTAAAAGACTAAATTGAATGCTAATTTTGGCCAGTGTTTGTGACTAAGTGGCTACTAAAAAAGACTGTACATACCCCATATTTGCAACACCTTGGGTTGTCTTCTTTTGCAAATGGTATGCCATCATGGGGGTAATTCTCATTCCTGGGCTACCATACGCTCTCAAAGGCAATGTAACCAACCTGGCAATTTTCAATGTAAAAATATTTGACCCACATATTTAACCCTGTAACTTTCAAAAACGCTATAAAACCTGTACATGGGGGGTACTGTTATACTCGGGAGACTTTGGGAAACACAAATATTAGTGTTTCAAAACAGGAAAACGTATCACAACAATTATATCATCAGTAAAAGTACTGTTTGTGTGTTACAAATGCAAAAAAGTCACTTTCACTGACAATATCCTCGCTGTGATATGTTTTACTGTTTTGAAACTAATATTTGTGTTCAGCAAAGTTTCCCGAGTAAGACAGTACTCCCCATGTACAGGTTTTATAGCGTTTTTGAAAGTTACAGGGTCAAATATATGGGTCAAATATTTTTACATTGAAAATTGCCAGGTTGGTTACATTGCCTTCGAGAGCGTATGGTAGCCCAGGAATGAGAATTACCCCCATGATGGCATACCATTTGTAAAAGAAGACAACCCAAGGTATTGCAAATGGGGCATGTACAGGTTTTAGGGTGTCATAGAAAGTTACAGGGTAAAATACAGTGCTAGCAAATAAAATTTTCAGGACTTTCTTCCTGGGTTGTCAGGCAGGTCCCTTAAATTGCAATCAATAAAATTACTTAATTATGTAAAAATATTACATAAATACGCACGTAGAATTGAAATACATATGCATATTTATATATTTGAAGTCTACGTGTATGTTTATATAATTATTTATGCAATTTTGTATATGGACATATGTATATTTCGTATTATTTTTATTTATTATATAGACATAGATATATATATACAATTTCATTCTAAGTGTAGTTTGATATAAATATATATATATATATTAATATCAAAATACAGTTAGAAAAAAATGTCATATAGATATATAATTTTTTTATTATTTAAAAAAAAATATTTAATTTACTTATTTGTATTTTATAATAATATATATATATACATACAATACATATAGTTATTATATACGTGTGTAATTGAATTATAAGTGTATTTTTACATAATTATATTTTTTTTAATTAACATTTACATGTTTTTTGTTTTTTTTACACTAACAGGGAGACTGCCTGTCAGCACAGGCAGTCCCCCTGCAGGCAGACACTAGGACACCTATTGTGACCATGTGATCGCTCCTAATCCGCCATGGGGAGACTGTCTGGGCTACAGGCAGTCTCTCCACACCGGGAGCACCGCCGATCGCCGCCGGGGGAACGACAGCGATCGGGTAAGTACATCTTACCATTGTGACGGTTCAGGACCGTCATCGGTCGGCAATGCAAAAATGCAGATGACGGTCCTGAACCGTCACCAGTCCTCAAGGGGTTAAGGAGATATTAAAAGATCACTTCAAGCACCATAACCACTACAGCAGATTGTTAAATACTTAACTATTTCCCAGCACTGACAGCATTGCCATGATTGTTGATGGGTGTTCTAATATTATTTATTCTGCTCCCACACAGCCTACAAAAGGGTTCTCTTGTTCTACCCCATTACATAATTGGCACAGCGTTCTACTTAGAGAATTGACTGACATTTTAGAGGGACTTATTTTTTACAGATTTTTCTTCAAATCCATCATGGATTCTGATAGCACAATCTATAGATAGACTGTAATGTTCTTTAATTGTATTTAGACTTGAGTTTGCCATATTCAGGTACACTTGAAATTATTTTTTGCATTTGATGAACCTGGAAAAATTCCTGAAATTCTGCAGTCAAGATTGCTTAAAACTAGTGTTTACTTCCAAATGACTGTACATTTAAATTTCAGGTATAAAATCACCAGGACGAACAGCTGAGAATCTTGTTTTTATCATGTAAAGCAAAACTTAAAGTAAAATTAAAGTTTAATGCCCCCTTAACTATTTACTTACAGTTGCTATTACGACAACCAGGTTGCAATACATAATGCATGACAAAAGTCTGAACTCAAAAGGCATCCTGAACATTTTGGACTGAGACTGCTTAGCCCAGGGCTTGACAAATTTGCTTTCAATCTAGGAGCCAGCTAAAAAAGTTAGGAGCCGTTTTTTTTCCAATGACAAAAATACAACTCTTAAAGAGACACTATACTCGCCAGAACTACTACAGCTTAAGGACAGATGACGGATATATTCCGTCATGATTCCCTTTTATTCCAGAAGTTGTGTCCTTAAGGGGTTAATGTAGTGGTCTCTTGTCCATAGGTTGTCCCTGCAGGCTTTTTAAAGTAAACTCAGACACACACACAGACAGACACACCCACACCCAGACAGACACCCAAACCCCCAGACAGTCACCCACACCCCAAGACAGACAGACTCACACACACACACCAAGACAGACTCCCCCCCACACACACCCAGACAGACCCACACACAACCATACCCAGACAGACCCACACACCCAGACACACACACACTGACAGACAGACACACTCTTACACAGTCACAGACACATACACACTGACACACACAGTCACAAAGTATAATTTGATACACTCAAATGGATACACACACACACACACACAAAGATTCGTAGATACACACAAACAGGCATAACAGATATACACACACAAATAAAAAAATAACTATTTTTAGCCACCCTCCTGTTTCCTACCTTTTGGGCTCGGGGGGGTGGCTTCCCTGGGGTCCCGTAGGACTGGGCCGGAGCAAATGACAATAGGTTAATGGGAAAAAAACAATAGTGTGATACAGTATATACAGTGAAAATGTGCGCTTAAATGGATGCACTCACGAGATAGTAAAGGTAAAACAGCATTCAAGGTGCCTCCCCAGGGAATATGGGGGGATGCTGGTATCCTTCGGTAGTGTCTAGCAGCCAAATGGGACACAGGACTCCAGGTGAGTAATGGTAGAAAATATTTGTAGTTTTATTTTCTTTAAAAGGTGATACAACACCAAGCAGATAAAATATAAAAGTGCAGCAGTAGGTCCAACGCGTTTCGTTCAACACAGGAACTTCATCAGGGACCGCACAGTAAAAGAAATCAACAGCAATATTGCAGATTGTAAAAAAAATACACATCCTCAGGATGTGTATTTTTTTTACAATCTGCAATATTGCTGTTGATTTCTTTTACTGTGCGGTCCCTGATGAAGTTCCTGTGTTGAACGAAACGCGTTGGACCTACTGCTGCACTTTTATATTTTATCTGCTTGGTGTTGTATCACCTTTTAAAGAAAATAAAACTACAAATATTTTCTACCATTACTCACCTGGAGTCCTGTGTCCCATTTGGCTGCTAGACACTACCGAAGGATACCAGCATCCCCCCATATTCCCTGGGGAGGCACCTTGAATGCTGTTTTACCTTTACTATCTCGTGAGTGCATCCATTTAAGCGCACATTTTCACTGTATATACTGTATCACACTATTGTTTTTTTCCTTGTATGTTCCCTATATAGACTGTACAGCCGTATCCCACTTCTGCTTGTGGTTCTATACATATATATGATCGTTTTGTGGTGGATAACGATCTTGGGAGGCTACAGACTAATTGAAGTTAAGTAATCGATATTTAACACACAACAACGTAGTTGTTTTGTTTTTGCAATAGGTTAATGGGGGCTGGCTGCGGCTGATGGGAGCAGCTGCCGCTGTTCCAGACTCCCCCTCCTCCTGTCTCCACAGCCCCATGCAGGTCTCTGTGCGCCAGGAGGAAGTGAAGGGAAGTGTGATAACTTCCTCCCGGCGCACAGGGGAAAGGGCGGGCAGCCGGCTCTGCTTAAAGGGGCGCAGTGGAGGGTTGGCTCTGAGGGATGCGTGCGCCTGGACATAACACCAGCTCTGAGGACAGCGGCTGGGCCGGCTCTGTGGGATGCGGGCAGCCGGACATAACACCGGCTCTGAGGACAACGGCCGGACATAACATCGACTCGAGGACAGCAGGCGTGCCGACTCTGAATAATGGCAGTGGGCGGGCTCAATGTGGGTGGGCGGCTCAGTTGAACTCGGGCAGGCGGCAAGCTAGCCGTCTTTAAATGCTGCCCTTCAAGCTTGCAATTCCCCTGCGGGAGTAGGGAGGAAACGGGCCGACCAATTCCAGGCGCCAAGGGAAAATTCTTACTCGCCATGGCGACCTGGCATTTTTCGAGCCCCGGCTTAGCCCACCCTTGAACATGGAATTTTATCCACATGTTAATAAAGAATCAAGCATTAATCAGGATATAGCATTACACAGCAGGGTAATCCTTCCTTATTAAAAAAAATTGTATTGTATCGATAGGCAGCAAGTCGTGGGTTCAGAAAACCCCCACCAGCAAATTTAAAAAAAAAAAACTATCATTACAACCAAAATGTGTGCAAGAAATGCAAAATTTAAACTTCTGCATTATTTTGATTGCAATAGAAAGCCCTGGGGTTTGGGTGTCAGTGTTAAATCACTATTTAGGTAACTTACCCCATTAGAAAGTATTACAAACTTATTTCCTGTTCTCCAAGGGTCTGCAGGCACTGGCTTCGCCCATGATCCGCATCTTTGGCTTACATAAATCAGAACTGATGAGCTCAGCCAATCACAATGCTTTCCCACAGACTAGATGGGCCGAAAGGTTCTTATCGGGCGTCACATTCTATGTTTCTATGATTGGCTGAGATCATAAAGGAGGCGGGGAGAAAGGAGGTGGGGCTGGGCCAAACGTCACCCTGGCCAATCAGCGTCTCCTCATAGAGATGCATTGATTCAATTCTGATTATATAAGCCAAAGAGGAAATTAGGAAAGTTTACTGTCTCCTGCAAACTCTGCAGCACTGCCCCAGGAAGCACCACCAGTGGCCATCTTTGAAAAGGCAGTGTTTAGGCTGTATTTGTTCTGGTGGCTATAGTGTCCCTTTAAATAAACCTCTTGAGTTTGACAAAAGCTGAAGGGGCTGCACCCTAAGACGCTTCCACCAACAAACACTACTGTAGTTGCTAAGGGACTAAGAGTATCATTTAATGTAGTTACAATGTAATATCATATGATATAGTGTTCCCTTGTAGGACAATTTACTATACTCCCACCCACAGATTTAAAGAATTACATCTACTGTGAGATAAACTGCTATACAGCAATAACATGTGCTCAGTTTGATAAATCTACAATCTCCAAGTAACAATCATCCATATTTTAATACAGGCTAACAATTTCAAAGGAAAGAAAGGATTACTTACGGCATATTAAGTCACTTAACAGATCATTGGAAGCATATTATATATATATCTGTCAAGATTTACTATTTCCCTGAAAACCTTCATTTCAACTGAAGGAATGTTGCTGTCTCAACAGATAAGCTAGACAGCCCATTAGAAGCAAACAATATGAGCTGTATTCTTCAGCTAATCATCTGGACTAATTTGTAATGTCTAATATAACTAAAAGGTCGGGCAGGGAGATGGGGCACAAAAATAAATCTGTATAATCTGTGTTATGAATCCCTAATTCTGGGTCACGGGCTGAAACAGTTTAGTAATTAATGTGTAGAACACCGCTGTTGTCCTGGCGTGTTCTAACCGCATCAAGTCAAGGCAAACCACAAGATACATGTAAGATATCACAAAAATGCCTTATCAGCAAACCACTACCGCTGCAAAAGCATCAGAATGACAGGAAAATGACATACGGTGTAGGCTCTTTATTGGGTTTCATTAGGCAATGAGAATCAATAACTGTTTGGCCAGTTCCTCTGTGGGACTTTTTACTTGACAATCTATATAACTGGCATGTTCACTAAGAAACATGGGACTCACATTATCATCAATGAGAAATAGCGCACGGTTTAGCTTAGCTAGACAAAATATAATTAACTCAATGTGCGAATTCATGTAGCTTATTCTAAAGAGTCTGGACTTGTGTGTAGTCTTGACATATGGTTTGACATATACAGGTTTATTCACTAAAGATAGAGTTGTCAGAAACTCTAATTTATTTTAAAATTCACGGCTAATATAGATGAGAGTTTCTCACTTCAACTATTTTGGCTTTAAATTAAATGATGCCTTAGACTTGATCAAAGAAGGAACTCTCGAGCTTGTCACAAAAAATGTCCGACCAATTCAAAAAAGAAAGTGCAATAAATTATTTTGTATCTACATCCCTGGACTACTGCGACAACTCAAATATCATGGCCTTAAATTTGAAAATCACTAAATGTTTGAGAATTCCCTAGTGAATAATTTTTTATTTTTTACTGGCATCTTTAAAGCGCCAACAAATTCCGCAGCGCTGTACAATTGGGAAAAGGGACAAAACACAATACAAGAACACAATACCGATACAACAGGTAGAGAGGGCCCTGCCCATGAGCTTACAATCTAAAAATCCATTATATCTACATCTCTCCTCCTTAGTGAATGGGATGGGATTTCTGAATGTATATTGTATTTGTGTGAATTGCAACATTCATCAAAAGCCTTAAAGGAACACTATAGCGTTAGGAATACATACATGTATTCTCAACACTATAGTGCCATTGTCCGTAGTTGCATTAAGCTTCCATAAAAATTAAGAAAATTGAGTAAATTGCAACTTGTGACATAGACGTACACACAAACATACACCCATCACCAAGTGAATGCTGTAGTTTTGTAGGTATGTCCGTGTCACACACTTGGGTCGGGACGAGCCATGCAATGTAAGTTATTTTTAAGAAAACTACTCAGAAAGGATATGCATCTTATAGATTAATTTACAAGTCTTCTGAGTGCACCATGCGATTTGATTTTGAGAACCCAGGCACAGGCACCAAGGACTTTTGAATTTTTCGGTACAATTTAATCTGAATACATTTACCTTAGATTTCCCAATGCTGGTCAACGGCTTATTGTTTGTCATTAAGAAAATTGAGGTTTTACTTACTCCTTTCCAGCGCCAAAGCTCCCTCAGAGCTGCTCACCTCTCTGCCTCATGTAACGTCTTCCAGGAGGCATAGCCTCCTCCGGTGATCGTTCAATCAATGCTCTTCATAGCGTACATACATTATTGTAGTCAATGCTTTCCTATGGGCTTCCCCATCAAGTGATCGAGTTTTACTGTGTCAGTACAGCAAAAGCACATCTTCTAAACAACTGCATATGTTTTATATTGCAGGGTTAAAAGGTCCACTGCACACAGTCCACATCATTGAGATTAAATTGTTTGGGTGACTTATAGTGTTCCTTTAAATGTAAAAAGCGTTATCGTCTGTAAAAGTTAATATCAGTTGACAAAATACTCTGGCCTTATAAATTGAGAGAGCACTGGAATCAGTCTTAACAATGACTAACAACACTTATAGGTCAAACAGTAGCTCTGCTTCATATATAGAGTACAAATACAATTCAGATTATTTGTCTTACTACTTTTGTCATTACTGTACTACAACTTTGATAACACTTGCAGCATGGGAATAAGTAGATTTTTTTTTATCAGCCATCACCAAAAAATGCATGCGTTAGGTGTCACTCTAGGCGCCATCACATCCTGTGCAACACACATAGCATATGGTACAGAGATGAGCCCTTTGTCTTTTAGGATTGATTAAAAAGGACACTAAGCACCAAAACAACTTTAGCTTAATGAAGCAGTTTTGACGTATAGATTGTACTCCTACGCAATGTTCTGCCATTTAGGAGTTAAATCACTTCTGTTTCTTTACATGAAGCTCTAGTCACATCTCACATCTAGGCACCCATGGAAAAAAAAGAGGTCCATTTTCAATCAGATCTTACAACACAGTGTGTTTACTTCACAAGTTTTTATCTTCCTCTCTGTTAATTGAACTTTAAACACACACACAAAAGGCTGTTGAAATCTTTAGCAGGGAATTAACACGAGATAAGAAATTCCAAATGAAACACACTGTTCAATAAGAGAAGCTAAAAAAATAGATTTACATTTTTTTTTATTATTATTATTGGTAGTTATATAGAGCCAACTAATTCCGCAGTTAGTGTCCCTTTTTGGTGGGAGCTCATGGCATAAGGTGCAAACCATGGGATAAGTATGTTTTTGATTATTTAACTATTACTATTATATTATTATTATTTAACTATTGCAAGTTAACTCAATCCTGAAGCAAGGCTGCCAGACCACCTTGTTTATGTTGGACACTGATGGAGATAAAGTGACGCGATAGCCTCCCCTGAGACTTAACACAGATTCTCTGGCAGAGGTGATACAGGACTACCGAGAGGGGAGAAGAGGGAGAAGATTGGGGGAGAGCCTGGGCCGTGATTTCCTGGCCATCTATTGCATTTAGAAGCTGTAAGCTTTTACATGTCATGCCGCAAATTTGCATTTTGTATAGTATTTCATTATTTTTAATTTAGCATTTTTCATTCATTTTAATGCATTATTAGCATAACGACTTCAAAATCAAAGGAACAGTTTGCTTCCAGCCTGAACCGACGCTTTTTTCCCCAGACGTATCGCGCAAGAAAAAATAAAAATACTCAAAACAAACGCAGTTGATAATTGGCTTGTTCTGTAAGAACACAACTGATACATGCTTATAAAACAAATGTGATGTCTTCTGTTAACCCCATTCAACCGCATCAACAGTTAGACTGCATAAAATTAGAGAGAAGCAAACACCTATTTAATAGAGACAGTTACTGCCTCTCTAACACATAATGTTGTGGGTGTTAAGGCAGACATGTGTAAAAATAATGCTCTACTTACAGGAACCTTGCAGCTTTTCCTACACTATAGCAATATTTGACATTACCCCCCTTCCCTCCGTGCCTTTGAAATTAGAGCTAAGGTGTCTCAGAATTAACCAAGCATTGTCCCACATTGCACCATTTTAGATATTTGTGTTCGTAGCTCCGTTTTTTGTTGCTAGGGAAGAAAACGGATGTAGCTCCCTGGAGAGTATTTTAGCACAATGAACAATAGTATTGAGGTCATAGCGATAACACCTATCTTACCATTAAACGGCTAAGCAGGCTAATAGTCAGCATTTATATACAAATCCAGATCTATAGCATCAGTGAATAGAAAACCAGATTTCTTTAGCCTTGCCATATAGACGATTCAAAAGAATACCAGCGACTTTTCTTTTGTTTAAAGGCCTGAAGAATTTAAATTGCAATAAGCACTTCAGCTAATGGGTAAATGTAGTAACTTAAATGTATCTGTTCTCTGGATAAAGTGTCTGAAAACACCTTATTGTAATAGAAAAGGAAGCTAATTTGTTCTAAGGGCTGCACGTTTCTCATCTTGTCTGCACTGAAATACTTATCTTAGTATAATAAACAGATCTTTCTGAATAAAAGAGTATATTAATGATCCCGTGCCATGACATGCAATTAAACATAATAACATTTTCAGATAACAGACAGACTTTTCCATAATAGCTTTTATTTCTGGATTAATGCTTTGCTTTTCTGTTATGCTGTGTTTTCATTACAGATGCAATATTCTACTGTTATCATTGTGTGAATAATAACTAATGTCACGGGATCTGTATCTGTGATTTAGACGATTAAGTCACAGCCTCGGGGCTGAAAGAAACAAGAAGACTTGGATTTTGAAATTATTCTAGCAAGTTCCTTTTCTTCATAAGTGCTTGATATATACTTCGTCAAAGACCTTGTAAAGCCTATAGATTGGTTCTTAAACGGACACTAAAGGCACCCAGACCACTTCGGCTTCGTCAAAGACCTTGTAAAGCCTATAAATTGGTTCTTAAAGGGACACTAAAGGCACCCAGACCACTTTAGCTCATTGAAATGGTCTGGGTGTAGTGCCCCTCTCAGTTTAACCCTGCAATGGTAATATTTGCAATTATCGAGAAATACATCAGCTCTGGACCCAGATAATCCCCTTAGGGGGTGGGGGGAGGCGAGCGAGGGGGCACTGTAGGCTAGAAAAAAAATAATTTTGTATTCCTAGCCTATAGTTTCCCTTTTCTCTTTAAATATATATGGATACATTAATTTAACCAGGAACTCTATATAAATTACAAAGGAACAACAAATGTTAAACTTAAATTCTCCAGCCCGTTGTTTTTACAGCTTGTGATATGTATTTTGCCACAACTCCCTTTTTTGTGAATAAATCCCATTTATCTTATCTACCAAGAAAAATCTTTTCGAGGAAGTTTTACTTCAAGCAACAGACAAATTTTTTCAACAATAAGCAAACATGAGATTAAAAACACATTAATTTAATAGATTATAAATGTAATAATTTTTTTAACCAAATTGTCTTAATATGTACACTTTAAATGTAAATAAAATGTTACTGAGATATTGTTTAAAAGAAACACTCCACATACCGTTGAACACTACAGTGTGCTGTATTAGTTATGGTGCCAGTATGTAATATGCATAGCCTTCCTAAATACTTCCTATAACGTTAGTTCTAATGTTTAAACTTCCCTTATTACACAGTCTGTTTAATTTAGAATTGTGTATCTCCTGCATTGTTAATAGACTGCTAGACCTTGCAGGAGCTTCCTGTATGTGATTAAAGTTCAATTTACGGAGCAGGATATAAAAAACGTCTAAAGTAAGTTAAAATCTGGCTGAAAATAAAACCTTTTTTCAATGCAGGCGGTGTGAGTCAAAGCAAGGGGAGGTCTGGCTAGGGCTGCATAAACAGAAACAAAACTGATTAAACCCCTTAATGGCAGTGAGACTGCAGGTGCATGACCTATACACCAAAATTGCTTCATTAAGCTAAAGCTAAATTTGGTTACTACAGTGTCCCTTTAAGTATGTTTTTCTATTTTTTTTGTTCAACCTCATTATCTAAATGTAATGATTCTGCCCATAAATATGGAATAAAATATTGGAAAATAATTCATATATTAACTAGACTATAAAACATATGGTTCTCCAATGATTCGTTTCTACTGCAGACAATTTGTGCTCTTTTCTATTTTCCCGTGGATATATTAGAAAAGTACCATATCTTTGTTCATAGCATTCTACACATCACACTGTAGACATTCGGAAGCAGTCTTTGAGTATGTATAACTTTTTCTCTATAGGTTTTTTGACAGTTTTACAAACAGAATTTGTAGATTACATTTTATATGTAACAGGCCATGTCACACTAAAATTTGGGAATTAACTGATCCTTTTATCATTTATCAAAACTGTAAGCTTCCCATTATATTTGATAAAGAGCAAACAAGATACCCAAAGTTTTGTTTGGGAGAAATATGTGTAGCACATACTACAAATACTGATAACTTAAAGGAACAGTCTGGTCACCATAACAACTCCACTGGAATGAAGCGGTTATAGGGCCAGTTGGTCCCTGGCACCTTCTTACCTTTAGGGGTCAAACCATTGACCAACAGTTGAAACCACAAGACCTGAATCCAGTGCCTGAATCTCAGCTCTGCCCTTCCGCTTCTCTGAGAATTCTTGAAAGAGGAAGCCTTGGACAGCTTCCGACAGGGGTGCCACTGATTGGCTGATAGCACCAAATGACGTAGCCCCCCCATTCAAAAAAGCTACTTGAGAAAATTAAACGTAGAATTCTCAAGGCGGTGTAAGGCTTCCTTTTTCAAGAATCTTTGAGAAGCAGAAGGACCAGGGACACAGCATAACGGAGCTAGATTCAAGATGTTAGGTCCCAAAGATAATCCGGTGCTAGGGTTCTCCTGATGAAGTTGTTATAGTCTCACATAGAACTATTCCATTAAACCAACATTGTTTTTGCTGCTTAGAGTGTCCCTTAAAATTAATGATTATACCCCCTGTCCATTGGCTTAACTTATAATTTTTACCTATTCTTCCTTTTACCGGATCTCTGGGCCTGGGCGCAGCCATTTTGTACTCCTCTATCCGTGATATCTGCTGTTTGCCGTACCGTTGAATGCATTTTACTGATGGATTGTGGTTAAACTTTATTGGCAACTGAAAAAGAACCTAAGCTCCGCCTCTTTTCAAGTTTCGCTAACTTGACTGCTATGCACAAGGAAAAATTGTCCCTACTTTTCCTTATGTGTTTTATGACAAGTAAAGCAGGTTAGATAAAGGTTAGTTTGATGGCAGAGTTGTTTTAAAGGGAAATGCATCACTTGACATTTGTTTTTTAGAGTAGCAAACACATTTAAAGAAATATACAGCAAGGAAATTTGAAAAGTATATAATAAATGTTATAAATATGGGCAGATTGCTAGGGTTTTTTTTTTTCAGCGTCCCCCAACATCCCTCTTATTCACCCAGTTCCGTTTTAGACCAGTTCAATAATAACAGAAATAGGGCATTATCGTGAAGCAGCAGCAGCAGAGAGGAAACAGTGGAGCCTGCTCTGCATGATCACACTTACCTCTCTTTTCCCCCTGTCAGGATTTTGCATGGTGAAGAAATCAACTGCACATATGTAAATGTGTCAGGCATGCCCAATACACTTTTCCAGCATTCCTAGGGATAGGACACTGATTGGTTAGATCATGCCTCTCCTGGAGTGGGTGTGGAAAACAAATCATATTTACCTACTTTTTCAGCATGCAGAGTGAAGTAACTGTCTCAATTAAAGCTAAAGCTTATGAATGGGAAAATGGTCTCAAAGTGATGCATGTCACTTTAAGGTCAAGTTGAAACAGGCCTACAGTAAAGAAGTAATGAGTATTTACACAAACATTAAAGTGCTATGTATGCAAAAAGGAGGACAAACTGACAGGTTAGATCTATATTCTACAATATAAATAATTTTTTTAAAACTACATGACGTAATAATACACAGCCCAGACAGCAGGTATGGGCACTGTTTTGAAAGCAAACATCACTTTATGCAGTACAAACATAGGCACTCATATAGACACAGAGCGAAAACATGCAAAACAAACAGGGGTCACTTCAAATTTCTGTAGAAGTGACATCTCAATGGAAACTACTGTTCCGAGGGTAGATGCCATTATTTGCCATGGCACCCTGTCAAGGATACTTGCTGTTTTGTGCCCTTGCACTGGTACCTTCTCAAGAGAAATAGCATTTTGGTACAAAGGCATTCATCACATTTTGGCAAAAAAAGTGAACCTTTTGAGAGTAGAGCTACATATGACATTGTAAAAGGTAAATATTCACAAAAAACACCTCAGGGACTAAAGGCCCACAACATTACCAGGTCGCCCAGCAGACAGAAATGTATTTCGACCTACATCTGCTGGGCACCTTACCACAGTAAACGCCTCTATAACTTCGACCTAGGTTATAAAACAGAACAGAAACCCGCAAAAAAGATAACAGTGCCTATTTCACGAAGTTAGGGACTAATTGTAGCTAAAAATGTGGTTGCCAGGCTCCAGAGCATGCCACTCTCTGCAATAAAGAATAAAGTGAATTGTCAACGTAATGCTATGATGTTTTCACTCCAAGCCAAATGCAAAGTTTATAAGCTTAGTTAGTATTTGCTAGGATAAATGCGAATGTTTTTTTATAAATGTGATACTATGCTTCGACAGAAGCTTCAACCTTCCTTGTTATTAGGGAATAAACAGTATATTCAGTAAGCAATAAAAGAGGTATGCCACAACCCATTCGATATTAGCAAATTCCAACTCTATATTAAAAACCAGGAAACTATACACAGAAAATGCACCTTTAGAAATGTCACAAATAGGTCAAGGCATTGACCCCTTACTCTTCCAGAGGTCAGATCATCATCAACCTACAGTGCCTTTGTTTTTGCTTTGCCAACTTCACAACAGAGAATACAGGAGTCAGGCACCTTTAAGGTTAATAAAAATGAGTATATACATAGAGAGAGAGATCTGTCATCTTGCTCCATCCAGCAGATTGTTATCTGGAGATCTTTGCACTGTGCTTCGCATTACAATGTCCCATTTAAGCTTTTCCTGATTCCTGATTCCCATTATAAACCAGATGATAATCTCAAGGGTTGTGAAATGGGGACAGCACTACACGTACTGCTCATTTTATTTTATATTTATATCATTGAATGGCAGGTACATATTCCATCAAGGGCTGGATCTCCTGCTTAACAGACCAACAAAAAATAAATAAAAAAATAAATTAATTTAAGCATGACTGATCCCCAGCTTATTGGCATAGAATTTCTTATTGTATGCAGAGTGCCCAGTTCTGGATCCTGGTTTGGCAGACACAGAGTCTTGAAAAATCCTAAAGATTCTATCTCTCTGAATTAATTTATGGCTAGGTTGCAATCTTGGAGTCCAGTTACACTAGCTTAGTGCGAAGTTACCTGATGACAGATTGACAAGGTACACTGATAAAAAAATAAAAAAAATAACCTCTGACACTTCAGCAGACATGGAATGCAATTCTCATTGAGCTAGAAAGTCAAAGGCTAGTGTATCACACATATCTCCTTGGCAAAACCACACTGCTCCCCCTGTAACACCAGTGAAAGTTCAGTAAACTCCGTTAGAACACTGGCACCTCCTTCTCTAGCTATGTATCAAGAGCAATTCTGCGACAAAGTTCTAAAACTAGAACAATCAAGGAGGTCCTGCTTGGTAGAATACCTATGATTGGTTTGCCCCTCACAATCCCTCTCTGTGTATTCTAGATTTAAAAAAAAAAATGGATGCAAAGAAATTAACAGAGACACATTATTTTTTTTAATTAAATATATATATTAAAAAGATTTTATATATATATATATAAAAATAAATAACATATTATTATTATTAATTATTATTATTATTATTATGTTATATATATATATAAAAATAAATAACATATTATTATTATTAATTATTATTATTATTATTATGTTATATATATATATAAAAATAAATAACATATTATTATTATTATGTTATATATATATAAATAAATAACATATTATTATTATTATGTTATAATGTAAATATATGTTAATATAAATTTAAAAATAACATATATCATATACTGTATATATATTTAATAGAAAGGTACTAGTACCTAATAACGAAAAATAAAATGCACCTTAAACACACACCCTCCACCTTATGCAGTCCTCCTCACACCAAACCCCCAGAAATAGCTTAAAAGTTATCTCACCCCTGACTGCGATGTCCCCAGCCTGCAGTGACCCGGCGCTGTGCATTCAGAGGACATGCGTGTGTTAGCAGCACAGGGAGGTCCTGATCTTCTAATGTGCCTGAATGGAAGAGGTGACGGCCAGTCCTCACTCCCCCCCTACCTCCTCCTTGCTCTCCCAATTGCTGCTGCTTCTGCTGCTGACACACTCCTGCCAAGGCACCGCTGCTGTTCAAGCCAGACTGCAGTTACCTTGGCAACCCCGGTACCTCCCCAATGTAGAACGCACAGAATGTCCTGCGCTGGATTGACATTCCCTCTCATCCAATAGGAGCAGGCCTGGTATTTATGGCCGTCCTTTCACACTGTTGCCATTGCATTCTCTGAGCAGTTTGCCCATTCCTGCAGAGTTGGCTGATGTTTTGCAGTGCACACCCCCGTCCTCTGAACGGGGCACTCTTAAAGGAACACTATTAATAGATGTATATATTTATATTTATTTATTTATTATAAATTAGAAGTGCTTCTTTTGCTATTGAGACCTATTTTTTTAAATTACAAAATCCATTAAACTTTTGAAATGAAAGGCATCTCTGAGGCTGATTACCCTCCAGTGAAGTAATGAATCCTGATCATTTGCACTTGCACAGCTAACCGTCCAGATTTTCGACAGGATAGTTTTTTTAGGTCATGTCCCACTGTTCCGTATTTGTTTCCTGATGTCCTGCTTTTGGGGACACTAGAGAACTGTCTCTAACGAGCATAGTGCAAGCTCATCATTAGAAACACTGGAGCTATGGAAACAGTGCTCACTGCAGGGTCAGTCCTCCGCGGGGCGGTCTGGATGTGTCAGAATTACTTAGTTGATCCAGCACGTAGAACTTTATCGCACCTAGGACTAAAAGGTAACGTCTTACCGGGTCTTAGAATGGCCGGACGTAAGGGAAGTCAAAACGAAGCCAAAGTCAATAACCAGAAATAAACGCTCAGGAACACACTCTCGGACAACCACTAAGGGAAACCACGACAGGGCATTGAGGAAAAGTAAAATTGTCTTTAAATAAGCCCTTTACAGATCTAATTGGGCGAAATTGGCCTTTGATCCCAGAACGTGCGCTTCGCTCGTGACGTCACACACACGCCAACGTCGTCATCAACGTGGGCGGACGTGGGGCTATAATCACGCTCCGGCGTTCATCAACATGTTGCAGGAGTAAGGTATAAAGACGCATGGCCGCTGAGCGCAAATACTGCAAGGTGAGGATGAATATGTTAAAGGATGATGGACAGGTAGCTTGGTGTGCATTCGCGCAACCTGACTTGCTAATCCTTTGGGTGGACCCGTCCTTATTGGGTGGCTCCAGTGACGCAATTGTGTCCCTGACCTACCCCCTCATCCACTTGCCTCCTGATTCCCTGTCACAAGGTCTGTGCTTCTGCAGATTTTGTTTAGCATCATGGCAAGTAATGTTTCAGCTCAGCTATAGAGGCTTTCCCAAACCTAGCGATACACTCCCATTTAGAGATATTGATAACACAGTGATAAAGTATGTGTAACACTCACGTGAATAATGCCGTCAAAGAAAATACCCCTTAATAGTACAACTTCTGAGCAAAAACCCAGGATTTGTAGGTGCTTGTGCCACCATAATTTAATTTAAGGGTTTCTCTTTAAAGGACATAATAGGAATGGCAGATGGATCACTGTAGGATCTGGTAGACTTAGAGTTGTGGATAAAAGGCATATTGCACAGTCTGTTGCTCTACACAATTCATTTTCTGCACTTTCAGAGTGTAACGGTGTTATGGAGACAGGCACTGAGGGTAGTGGTGTTGTGGAGAGAGGCACTGAGGCTAGTGGTGTTGTGGAGAGAGGAACTGAGGCTAGTGTTGTGGAGAGAGGCACTGAGGCTAGTGATGTTGTGGAGAGAGGAACTGAGGCTAGTGTTGTTGTGGAAAGAGGTACTGAGGCTAGTGGTGTTGTGGAGAGAGGCACTGAGGCTAGTGATGTGGAGAGAGTCTTGGAGACTATGGTGAGGCCCAAAAGAAAGCAGTTGTTGTTGGGGGATTCCATAATAAGAGGTGTGGAGATGGACAATGGTGGTCTTGTGAAGTGTCTTCCCGGAGCTACTGCTTACAGAGACAGGAGACGTATCTGTAATATTGTTAAGCGAGCAAAGCAGGAAGGGGAATTGGATGTACTTGTCCATCTAGGGACAAATGACTTGGCTTGCAATGAGGTTTCAGAAGTTAAGGACGTTTTTAGTGTTTTTGCCAATGATATACGGCAGGTTGATTCCACACTGTCATTCTCTGAAGTTCTGCCTGTGCATAACACTCAGAACAACAGGCGGATGAGTATTAGGGACTTTAACTTGTGGCTTGGTGAATGGTGTCGGGAGCAAGGATTTGGCTTTATTTCTCATGGTAGCTCTGTTTGGAATGGAAATAAACTGTACAAAAAAGATGGTTTGCATCTTTCTCAAAAGGGAACAAATGTTCCCAGTGAGCAGTTCAGAGGTTTTGCTAGGATGTATTTAAACTAGGAGGGGGAGGAGGGGGCAAAAGGGTGATAAAACATTAATCCAATTGTCCCCCAAAACAAGGACAGAAGGTGCCTGTAGCAAGTGTGTTAAAAAATGATAAGCTTAGAGTCATGTCTACAAATGCTCGCAGTTTAGGGAATAAGATCCATGAACTTGTGGCAATAATGGCAACTGATAGTGTAGATTTAGTCGCTGTTACAAAGACATGGTATAATGAGAAAAATGACTGGGACATAGCAATACCAGGGTACTCTTTATATAGAAAAGACAGGGAAGGCAGGAAAGGGGGAGGGGTGGCCCTGTATGTAAAGGATAGCATAAAATCTAGCCTAATAAAAGTTAGTGAGGTGAACATAGAGTCCGTTTGGGTTACGTTAGAATTTGGTAACCACACAGTAATTCGTGTAGGTGTGATTTATAGGCCCCCAGGACAAATTGAAGAGTTAGATAATCTACTAGTTGAGGAAATAGCTAAAATGACGATGAAGGGGAAAGTTATCATCATGGGTGACTTTAATCTTCCTGATGTGAATTGGAAAACAAAAATAGCTGCTTGTGCCAGGAGCACACATATTCTAAACTCCCTACTGGGATTGTCTCTAAAACAAGTCATTGAGGAGCCAACTCGTAAAGAGGCCATACTAGATTTAGTGTTAACAAATGGAGATTTGGTGTCCGATATTACTGTAGGTGAAAGTTTAGGATCCAGTGATCATCAATCAGTGTGGTTTAATATAAGAACAGTGACTGAGTCACACCACACAAAACAATAGTTTTAGACTTTAGAAAAACAGACTTTTCTAAAATTAGAATATGTGTAAAGGAGTCATTATCAGACTGGAGCAAATTAAATGGCATCCAAGAGAAATGGGATTATTTAAAAGTTGCACTACTGAAGGCAACATAAAATTACATTAGGCTTGTGGCCAAAATAGTAAAAAACAAAAAGTTAGCATTTAGTAATTATAAAAAAAACTAGAGTGAGGAAGACAGAATGATCTATAAGATTAGGCAGAAAGAGGCTAAGCAAGTTATAAGAGCTTCCAAATCACACACATACGAGAAAATAGCACAGTCAGTAAAAAAGGGGGACAACAATTTTTTTAGATATATAAATGAGAAAAGAAAAGTAAAACAAGGATTAGTTAGATTAAAAACAAAAGAAGGAAGGTATGTAGAAGAGGATAAAGGTCTAGCTGACTGCCTCAATGAATATTTTTGTTCGGTATTTACAGCTGAAAATGAAGGAGAGGGACCTCAGTTAAGAAAAAGGATAAATGAGTTATTTATTACACATGAGTTTACAGAGGAAGAGGTTCTATTTCAACTGTCAAAAGTAAAGACAAACAAGTCAATGGGACCTGATGGAATACACCCAAAGCTATTAAAAGAGCTTAGTGGTGTACTAGCAAAACCATTAACAGATTTATTTAACCAATCATTGATAACAGGAGTAGTCCCAGAAGATTGGAAGTTGGCGAATGTTGTGCCCATTCACAAGAAAGGTAATAGGGGGGGTCGGGCAACTATAGGCCAGTAAGTCTTACTTCAGTAGTGGGGAAAGTAATGGAAACCATGTTAAAGGATAGGATTGTTGAACATCTAAAAACACATGGATTTCAAGATCAGAGACAACATGGGTTTACTTCAGGGAGATCATGCCAAACTAATCGTATTGATTTTTTTGATTGGGTAAATAAAATTATAGATCAGGGTGGTGCAGTAGACATTGCTTACCTAGATTTCAGTAAGGCTTTTGACACTGTTGCACATAGAAGGCTTATCAATAAACTGCAATCTTTAAGTTTGGATTCCAATATTGTTGAATGGGTGAGGCAGTGGCTGAGTGACAGGCAACAGAGGGTTGTAGTCAATGGAGTATATTCGAAGCTTGGGCTTTTCACCAGTGGGGTACCTCAGGGATCTGTACTTGGACCCATTCTCTTTAATATTTTTATTAGTGATATTGCAGAAGGTCTTGATGGTAAGGTAGGTCTTTTTGCTGATGATACTAAGATATGTAACAGGGTTGATGTTCCAGGAGGGATAAGCCAAATGGCTAATGATTTAGGTAAACTAGAAAAATGGTCAGAGTTGTGGCAACTGACATTTAATGTGGATAAGTGCAAGATAATGCATCTTGGACGTAAAAACCCAAGGGCAGAGTACAGAATATTTGATAGAGTCCTAACCTCAACATCTGAGGAAAGGGATTTAGGGGTGATTATTTCTGATGACTTAAAGGTAGGCAGACAATGTAATAGAGCAGCAGAAAATGCTAGCAGAATGCTTGGTTGTATAGGGAGAGGTATTAGCAGTAGAAAGAGGGAAGTGCTCATGCCATTGTACAGAACACTGGTGAGACCTCAGAGTTCAGAGAAGGGCTACTAAACTGGTTCATGGATTGCAGGATAAAACTTACAAGGAAAGGTTAAAGGATCTTAACATGTATAGCTTGGAGGAAAGACGAGACAGGGGGGATATGATAGAAACATTTAAATACATAAAGGTAATCAACACAGCAAAGGAGGAGACTATATTTAAAAGAAGAAAAACTACCACAACAAGATGACATAGTCTTAAATTAGAGGGACAAAGGTTTAAAAATAATATCAGGAAGTATTACTTTACTGAGAGGGTAGTGGATGCATGGAATAACCTTCCAGCTGAAGTGTTAGAGGTTAACACAGTAAAGGAGTTTAAGCATGAGGCATAAGGCTATCCTAACTATAAGATAAGGCCAGAGACTAATGAAAGTATTTAGAAAATTGGGCAGACTAGATGGGCCGAATGGTTCTTATCTGCCGTCACATTCTATGTTTCTATGTTTATGTTTCTATAAATTTAACCCCTTCCACCCCCTAGAGCCCAGCCTTGGCTGGTGAGCTTATATATTCAAATGGCCATTGGAATTAAACTAAAGAGCCTCCATTTTGTTTAAATGCACATGGGGATTTAGGCCAGAGCGCAGGTAACGTTCTCTTTGTTTTTACTATGTATTTTAAGCTGTTGGATACTAAGCTACTGCTGCTGTAAGCGCGGTGCTTTATCTTTGAGCACTTCCTTTAAGTCCGGCCAGCTACAGGAAACAGAAGCTCCTGTACCGCGGTTCGTGCTGCCCGGCCACGCTACACATGGAGGTAGGAGGCACACAAGGGAAAGGGAGATATCACTAGGGGAGGGGGGAGAGAGGGGAGGTACCACCAGGGGAGAGGGGAGATACCACCAGAGGAGGGGGGGAGGGGAGGTACCACCAGGGAAGGGGGGGAGAGGGGTGGTACCACCATGGGAGGGAGATAGGAGGTACCACCAGGGGAGGGGGGAGGTACCACCAGGGGAGTTGGGGTGGGGGTACTACCAGGGAAGTGGGGGGGGGAGGGGGAGGGGAGAAGGGAAAAGAGAAGGGAAAAAACACCAGGGGAAGGGGGAGAGAGAACACCGGAGGAAGGATGGGGGAGAGAGACCACCGGGGCGGAGAGAGAAAGAGACCACCATTGGAGGGGGGGAGACCACCAGGGGAGAGAGAGGGGAGTGACCACCAGGGGAGAGGGGGGAGAGGGAGAGACCACCAGGGGAGGAGAGAGTGAGACCACCAGGAGAGGGGGAGACCACCAGGGGAGAAAGAGGGGGAGAGAGAGAGACCACCAGGGGAGGGGGAGAGGAGAGACCAAAAAGGGACAGGGGAGGGGGGAGAACTCTAAGGGAAAGGGGGGCAGGGGAGAGCACTAAGGGACAGGGCAGCAGGGGAGATCACTAAGGAATAGGAAAGCACGGAAGAGCATTAAGGGACAGGAGGGGACGGAAGTTTACTATGGGACACAGAGGGGTTCAGGAAGGAGACACATAGAGGAACCTGGGGGTGGGAAGTGAAAGACAAATAGAGGGGCCACAAACCCTTTCTTTTACACTACACACATACACAATGCATCCTTACACATACACAGAAACACATGATGCATCCTTACACACACACACACACATAAACATACAATGCATCCCTACTCACACACTGAAACATACAGTGAATCCTACACACGCACAGAAACACACCATGCTTCCCTTACCCACTCAGCCTTACGCACAATGTATCCATTACACACACACACACACACACAATGTAGCCCTTGCACACAAAATGCATCCCTTATATACAAAAACACACAAAGCATCCATTACGCACACACACAAACACACACTGCTTCTCTTCCACACACAGAAACACAATGCATCTTACACACACTCAATGCACTCCTTACATACAGAGAAACACACATTGCATCCCTTACACACACACACACACAGAAACACACAATGCATTCCTCATACACAAACACAAACTGCTTTCTATCCCTTACACACAAACACACTGCATCCCCAATACACACACTACATCCCGTACACAAACTGGTATTGATACCGGAGAAACTGACGGAAGCCAAGCACAGAGAGATGGACACAGGTTTCTTCAGGAAGGAAGAGATTCTTTATTCGGTTCACCGATCGGGACTCAGAGGGACTAATGTCACCAAAATACAACAAGTTCTGAGCCCCGGACAATAGTGCAGGCTCCTTATATAGGCACATAACTCCTCCCATATTAAGCTCCACCCGCACATTCTCTTGACCAATCAATACGAACAAGAACTAACTTCCTGCTTGACCGCATGGCTTGTCCAGCACAATGGAGGAGGGGAATACTACATCCGGTATTCCTGCACATGCTCCGTACACTACTGATCGTATCTTGCCTCGTGCAACCAACCGACCGATACGTCAGCATATGCACGTACACATGCCACATGGTAATCTCGGCCTACTAAATTTATTTTTACCGAGATTCCACCACATTCCCCCCTTTGATGCCTCTGATATTTCATAATTACTTGAGGCATCAGTTAACCTTGGTTTGCGTACACCTCAGGTTACCATGAACCAGACCAGACTTTTCTTATGATGTGAATCCCTCAACACTCCTCTTCCTGCATTGGTTCTCCCAGATCTAGAGCCTCATATTTATATATAGCCATTATCTGTGCTGCAGCCTTCCTTTCTGCTTTATTTTCTATCAGGCTTTGCACAGACCTAACTACTAAGGGAATAAGACATGGCAGGAGCAGACACAACATTAAAATCAGTATGACTCCGCCTACCAATGCCTTAAGCCCTCCAAACTGCTCATACCAGTTACCAAACCAACTACTTGGATTGTACCCTTTCCATACCTGAGTAGGCACATGCGCTAGTTTAACCATATGGCTAGTAAGCTCTGCTATTGCTTGCCCTTCGTCATCTATTTGAAGACAGCAATTGCTCAGGTTAAACTTCCCACATACACCTCCCTCTACTGCCAATAGGTAATCCAAGGCTAATCTATTTTGGTACACTGCTGTCCTCATCCTGGTATTATGCTTCGCTAGAAGATTGAGCGCTTGTGAGGTCTCATTAGTAATTATCTCAACCACCGCCTGTAACCTTATAATGCGGTTGAGCATATAAATTGGGGTTCTATATCCGAAAGTACCATCCTCTGCCCATGTGGCTGGCCCATAATAATCTATAATACGCTGGGGAGGCCATTCATCATCTTCCCAGGCGCCTATCTCTATGGGTCCCCTTTTCTTCCTATGATTCACATCATACACTTTAACACCCAAAGTCTCACCTGTTTCAATAGGTAACAAGAAGAAGGATGGTTTGAGCATACCCAACACACATGCCCCTTCCCAGTCCTGTGGCAACTCCGAATAGGCCTTCTTACCACTGATCCAGTACAAATTTGCTGGGGCTTTCCAACTAGATGTGATAGATAAATCAAACCATACGTCCTTTAAATTGGCATATCTTACGGGTTAGATGGTTCTGAGACATTTGAAGCCGACCACCAAGTTGTATTCTTTGTATCATCATCATAAGCTTTTTGCCCTAGACAAGTTAACTCTCCTACAGAAGTATTAAACATCATTCCTTTCCTTGCTATGCAAACATAACCTATGATGGAGGTCTTTAATCTCCACTCAGGTTTACCTCTAACACTCATCTGATAATCGGCTTGTGAGGATATTAATTGTTCAACTGCCTCAGAACCGGACATTACCTCCTTTGCTTCCCAAGGCCATTGGTCTCCCATGTTAGTACCTCCACACACATAGCAGTTAGTTACATTAAGACTACCGGCAATACTCTCAGCTAAATCTATGAACAGGTTTTTAGCGTTATGGGGGATCTTATTATCTATACTCATCTCTTCATAAAACGAATGGAATACCTGATGAGTTTGGGAGGTTACCGTATCGGTCTCTATCCCTATAAACAATACTGTCCCAGGGTCTAAACCCGTCCCGTATATTTGAAACCCAAATAAATTACCATATCTATCTAAGAATTGGTCAGGATTATTTATAAGAATATGGACTGGATTGCATTCCATAGACTTACAGTATGGATTGGTAGGCAACTTAGTCACAATCATGTCCTTGTCTGCTGTCTGTCCCCACCCCACACAAGACCAATATGGGCAAAAATTATATTCTCTATTTGGGCATCTAGGACTCACATACTTATTTTTACTACTGGGACATATATATTTATCATTAGACCCATACGTTCTCTCCCATCTAAGATCCCCACATACATTCCACGGCTTTCTACCACTTGATATTGCTTTACATGCATCAAATAGCAGAACACCCGAAGAATGTACGGATTCTAACACCGTTTTATTTATTAGGGTCCCCTGAGGATCTCCATTCCTGAGAGTCAACCAAATTGTACGGGGTTGATACTCCGGATTGAAGCACTTAGGTTCTCCTATCCCTAAATGGCATACACTATACTCTATATTTAAGTATCTACACCTAGACACATCTCCTTTACATTCATATTGCGAATGCCAAATTAGGGTCTGGGAAATATGGTTACCTATTCTTGTAGTCTTAATGCATACCTCACAGCTAGGAGTGTCGGTACCTCTACCTTCCTGAACATAAAAATACATATAAATAAACATTATCACAAGCACATCTTTCGTCGGCTGCATCCTCAGTCTTCGTCCGTGCGATGGCACCTCAGCTTCCAGGATGTAAGGGCTGCAGGGAATGGAGTTCTGCTCGTCTTCACAGGGGTCCCTTCGAGACTTTCCTGGCTTTTAAATTACACGTTGGTGAGCGGACAGGCTTTATTATGGGCGTCTAAACACTCACTTACCAATCTCTGAAACAATAAAATTTGTAATCCACAAGTTTCCTCGTCACTCCGACTGAGTCGTGCGCTTTAACCGGATCTTGCAGGGATTCTCTGGATCTGATGTAGCTTGCCAAGAATCTACCGCTGCTGGTTTAACCCTGGAGTGATGAATCCACGGAGTCACTTCAGCCACTTTTATCGCTGTAGGGGTAGACAAAAGAACAACATAAGGACCTCTCCACTTGGGCCCTAACGGTACATTATTCCACTCTTTAATCCACACTTGGTCTCCTGGGTGGTAACTATGAACAGGGGGATAAATATTCACAGGTAATCTATCTTGTACCCATTTCTGTACCTCCTCCATAGTCTTACCCAACTCTACAACCTGCTGCCGGGTAATTCCTTCTCCCAACTGACTCAAATCCCCCCTTAAGTTACCAAGTACGGGAGGTGGACGCCCATACATGATTTCAAAAGGAGAGAGACCCATCCTTCTGGTAGGTGTACTGCGAATTCGCAACAGAGCTATGGGCAAAAGAACGTTCCACTTAAGTTGGGTTTCCTGACACATCTTTGCCAACTGGTTCTTAATAGTTCTATTCATTCTCTCTACTTTACCAGAACTCTGAGGTCTATATGCCGTATGAAGTCTCCACTTTATACCAAGCATATGAGTTAGTTGTTGTAGGCACTGATGAACAAAAGCTGGACCATTGTCCGATCCTATAGAGCAGGGTAGTCCATATCGGGGTATTATTTCTCGTAGCAGGAATCTCACAACTTCTCCTGCTTTCTCTGTACGAGTAGGACATGCTTCTACCCAGCCTGAATAGGTGCACACAACTACTAGTAGGTAGCGATGTCCACCAGATTTAGGCATTACTGTATAGTCAATTTGTAGATCGGACATAGGGAGTCCCCCCATATACTGAACTCCTGGTGACTTTACTGGTCCTTGCCTTGCATTATTTTTAGCACACGTTACACATCTTCGTACAATGGCTTGAGTTAAGTTGGACAATCTTGGTATGTAGAAATGTTTTCTGAGAGATTCTTCTGTACTATCTCTTCCAGAATGCGTCCCGTTATGATAGTTTTGGACGATTTCTACTGCTAGTGATGCTGGAATAACTATTCTCCCATCTTCTAACTGATACCATTTGTTCTCCAAATACTTTCCAGGTTCAGTCTTTAACCACTCCTCTTCTTGAGCTGTATAAACTGTAGTCCATTGAGACAGTGGAGTTGGAATAAGAGCAGCTATATGTTCCACATATTCCTGTCTTCCTGATTCAGCGGCACGCTTAGCTGCACTATCTGCCATCCGATTTCCTTTGGTTACATCACCATCTCCTCTCAGATGCGCTCGACAATGTATAATACCGACTTCTTTCGGTTCCCATACTGCTTCCAATAGTTGTAGTATTTCAGCTGCGTACTTGATTTCTTTGCCCTCTGAATTCAATAGTCCTCTTTCTTTATACAAAGCTCCGTGGGCATGAGTGGTTAAAAACGCATACTTGGAGTCCGTGTAGATGTTCACTCTTAAACCTTCAGCCAATTGTAACGCTCGTGTCAGTGCTATCAATTCTGCCTTTTGTGCTGATGTTCCTTTTGACAGTGGCCGAGCTTCTATCACCTTATCTATCGTCGTTACTGCATATCCTGCATAGCGAATCCCTTCTTTCACATAACTACTGCCGTCTGTATAATATTGGACATCGGGGTTCTGGATGGGAAAATCACGAAGATCTGGTCTACTTGAAAATACTTCATCCATCACTTCCAAACAATCGTGTTGACTTTCAGTAGGTTGCGGCAGAAGGGTAGCTGGATTTAAGGTATTTACAGTCTCTAAATGCACTCTTGGGTTTTCACACAACATTGCTTGATACTTGGTCATACGGCTGTTACTAAACCAATGATTTCCTTTGTAATCCAACAACGTCTGTACTGCATGTGGAACTCGTACATAAAGTTCTTGACCCTGAGTGAGTTTATCGGCTTCAGCTACCAGCAGGGCGGCTGCAGCTACGGCTCTTAGACAAGGTGGAAGACCGCTGGCCACTGCGTCCAGTTGCTTAGACATATAGGCAACAGTTCTTTGCCATGATCCCAAGTACTGTGTCAATACTCCCACAGCCATTCTTCTTTGCTCGTGTACATACAGGTAGAATGGTCGTGTGTGATCAGGTAGACCTAATGCTGGGGCACTCATCAAAGCCCTCTTCACATCTTCAAATGCCGTTTGCTGTTCTTGAGTCCATAGGAAGGGGTCGTGTTCTGTACCCTTGATAGCTGCATACAGAGGTTTCGCCAATATCGCATAACTGGGAATCCATATCCTACAGAAGCCTGCTGCCCCCAAGAACTCTCGCACTTGTCTTCTATTCTTGGGTGTTGGTATTTGGCACACAGCTTCTTTTCTCTCTGGCCCCATTATTCTTTGACCTTCAGAGATATGGAATCCCAGATATTTGACAGTTGGCAGACACAACTGAGCCTTCTTCCTAGACACCTTGTATCCTGCCTTCCAGAGAATGTGTAGTAGATCGTGTGTTGCTTGCTGACATATTTCTCTTGTAACTGCTGCTATCAACAAGTCGTCTACATATTGTAATAATACACACTCTCCTGGGATGGACTTGAAATCCAGTAGATCTTGACTCAGAGCTGAACCAAATAGGGTCGGTGAGTTTTTAAACCCTTGGGGCAGTCTTGTCCAAGTCATCTGGCGTTTCGAGCCCGTTACAGCATTTTCCCATTGGAAAGCGAAGATACATTGGCTTTCTGCGGCAATTCGGAGGCAAAAGAAGGCATCTTTGAGGTCTAACAGACAAAAGTGGAGACCACCCAGAATACGTATAATAGATAAAATACAAAAGGACAACCTGATATAGGTCAAATTTCCTTAATTGGAATCTGTGTGAAAATGGAAATAACTTCCATAGCGTAAAAAAGTAAATATGAGTAGTGATTAAAGTGAGATTAGAAATGCACTCACAAACAAACGATAATTCAGGCCTTTCACCCTCTCAGGGGTAGTATGATGAGTAAAGATATCCTCCAACACGATATATGTAAATGTAAAAAAAGCAATATAGTGAAGTATGTTTAGAAATATACAAATTCACATTTATTCATTGCACTTACAAAATAGCAGCATAAAAAGGCATCTCTCCATAAACATATGGAACTCCTGGTGATGACAATCGAGTATCCACAGTCCAGAGTCAGGAAGAAGATACAGCATTCAAATAAATAAAAATAAATAAAAACAATATAAGTACATAGAAAGTTCGAACTTTCTATGTACTTATATTGTTTTTATTTATTTTTATTTATTTGAAGGGGGCGTGTCCAAAATGGGCTTAACCGTGGTCCTAGTGGACAAACAAGTCCTGGCCACCATATTCGTGGCATATTCGGACCCATCTTGGCAAGTCGTTTACGGCCTGCCTCCAACAATCAATGTATGGAAGCTGTCCGTAAAGTTCAGGCCTACCTGATACAGCCACGTGTACACGCTGTACCAGATTCGGATCTAAACTGCCACGTGGCGGCCATGCCGCAACCAAAGTAGGCCATTCCCTAGTGCACAAAGTGATCAAACGTGCAGGAGACATTTTAACCCCAAAATCACATACTGTAAATCCCTTTTTAAAATTCTTTACCATACATCCTAAGGGATCCAAAATCGTCAACTCCGACGCGCCCATACTTATCAATGGAGCGTCGTTGACAACGAATGCTATACACACACTCTATTCAACAGTCACACCCGTTCCTTCGGCAACAGCACCACGTGGTACAGTTACCAAGTGAAACGTACACAATAACACAATAAAAACACTCAGGGAATTCCCGTACACACACAGCTGTTACACCAGTCACTAAGTAATCGATATTATGCCCTTTGGCAAAACTATACCGTCACCCACGCTATAATTCTCTATATGAATTACCCGTCTATAACACACCCCAGTAACATCGTCTTTACAAACAGCAGTTACAGTACGGTTAGCATAGGTCAAAGTACAATTTAAGGTCACAATACAATTATTAGTGGTTATGGTGTTAGGCATGCAATAGACGACAATTATTAGTACTTATATACAGTATCAGTAAATATACAGGGTTATGGTACCGTGCACTATAATACAGCAACACACTATTAACACTCTCGCTAGACGGCAGAGCTCACGCTATCTAACAAGATATACACGTTACTAAACAATCTTTATCACATATACAATTCCCAACTAATCTATTGGCCAGTACCTTGATGGACTACCTAAAACTATCTACATCCGTTTTGGTTAGCCACACTGCCCAAGCACCACATATAGCGAACTAAAGGGCGGAATTTACAACAGAACCCTTTTAGTCTATCTACTCTATCAAAAGTCTAGTGGGTTCCAAATTTACACGCCTTCCCACTTAGCCAAGATAGGTTGAGAGCTAGCGGACCGAATTTACACAGACGCCGCTTAGTCTCCCGGTCCCTCCGACGTAGCAAACAAATTGTACACCCTAGAACGCTAGTCTAGACAAGACACCGGTGTCCGGCTAGGGCTATTTACACAGAACCCCGCCTGACTCCAAACCAAATCAAACGGTCTTACTAAAGAGCGTTCGATTGAGCGGTGCGCCTTCGCTCCTTCCCTCCGACAGAGGGGGCAGATTCCATACACAGATTAACCCCTTATGGGCCTACCGCACAATCGGTATACCCCTAGTGGGTCCGCCATCTAAAACAGCGGTCGTCTTACCTCCTCGTTCCTGAACCTGAGTTCACACTCATCGACGGGGACACCCCAGCACTTACTACGTAGAGGCCGATGATCTCCTGGACAACAGACCAGTGGCGCCGAGACGAAGGGAGGTCCACGCAGAAGTTCAGGGGTGCAGCCGTAGAGAACGTGGGCAAAGATAGACCGTCTCACGCCTCTGCTTCTCAGCTACCGTTGAACGATGAGCTTCCCGGCCAATGCACCAAATGATACCGGAGAAACTGACGGAAGCCAAGCAAAGAGAGATGGACACAGGTTTCTTCAGGAAGGAAGAGATTCTTTATTCGGTTCACCGATCGGGACTCAGAGGGACTAATGTCACCAAAATACAACAAGTTCTGAGCCCCGGACAATAGTGCAGGCTCCTTATATAGGCACATAACTGCTCCCATATTAAGCTCCACCCGCACATTCTCTTGACCAATCAATACGAACAAGAACTAACTTCCTGCTTGACCGCATGGCTTGTTCAGCACAATGGAGGAGGGGAATACTACATCCGGTATTCCTGCACATGCTCCGTACACTACTGATCGTATCTTGCCTCGTGCAACCAACCGACCGATACGTGAGCATATGCACGTACACATGCCACGTGGTAATCTCGGCCTACTAAATTTATTTTTACCGAGATTCCACCACAGTATTTCTATACACTTAATTCCATAAGAACACACACACATTACATCCTCTACAATAACACATAACATATCCTCTACACACATACACTCCACTCCCTGTGAGCGAACTCAGGTGTAGGCCATTTAGGTGGACTTATGAGCGGGGCTTGAAGGCATACTCACGGTCAAGCTCTGGGGGCCCAGACCTTGATCTGTGTAAGGGGCCTTAAAATAAAGCTGCTTCCTGTTCGTTGATTTTTGTGAGCAGAGTTACAAACAGCCTCCAGAGAGTCTGTTCTACATCTGACCAGTGGAGCCAGATTGCAGCGTGAGACCATCATCAACCTCTTGTCCTTATCTGGTGGTAAGTAGTCTCACTAATCTCTAATTTACATTAAATGTACACTATAGTCACCAGAACCACTACAGCTTGAGGGGCATCACACTAACATAAACATGCCCGGTTTCTGACCCCGTCCCTCATAGTGAGCTCCTCTGCCTTTTAACTGCTGAATTTTTATTCCAGTACAGCCCTGCTCTTAACTGAACAATCCAAGAGCATCAGTCTGCACCTTGACTTTCTCTGGGTACACATGTGACCACAGGTGGCACATCCTGTGAAAGTGTCTTGTATAGGAGCTTACGTAGTCTCCAAGGGCTGAGCGTTACGTCCACTAGAGTTGCAAATCTACGCAGTGTCCCATTTTTCATATTAACTATGACCTGAAATAAAAGAAATTTTTATTTTATATTTCTCACAGGTATTTTTTATATAATAGTTGTACATTTATTAGTTGCAGATTTTGTTTATGAACTTCTGTTGTTTTTATTGGCAATATTTAGTAATAGTAAGAGGAAATATCACATTGTTGAGTGTGCATATTCATTTATTTATTTTAGTGCTGGCTGTGTAGATACAGTAGCACCTAATTTATTTGCACTACACTTACACCTTTCTGTTTGGCAGAGAAGTCAATGTTGCTTAAAATAGATGTTGATAACATAGTAGTTTCACTACTGGTCTGGTGCATTGAAGTGTTAGGAGAATGTGTCCCTAGAAATGGCGTATATGGATATCTGTAGTCATTTGGCTATTTATCACAAGCTATTTACACAAAGTTAAGGTCCTGATCAAATTGATCTATAGATAAAAAATATAAACAAAATGAAAGCTTATGAGATAGCTTGAATTTAAAAAAAAAAAAAATACTCCCACCTCGGTAACGACTTCAGCTCACCTCATAGTTACATAGTTAGATAGCTGAAAAGAGACTTGCGTCCATCAAGCCTTCCTCACATTTGTTTTTTGCTGTTGATCCAAAACAAGGCAAAAAAAAAAAAAAACCCAGTTTGAAGCACAATTTTGCAACAAGCTAGGACAAAAAATTCCTTCTTGACCCCAGAATGGCAGTCAGATTTATCCTTGAATCAAGCAGTTATTACCCTACATTGAAAGATTATATCCTTGAATATTATGTCTTTGCAAGTATGCATCTAGTAGCTGTTGTAATAAAGTTGTAATCCGGGCAGGAGTGTTTGGGTTTACCTTTTTTTTTAATTGAGTAAAAATTACAACTTAGACAGCTTTTGAAGACTCTCCTCAAATTAATGTGTTCCTGTGATCACCTCCAAATGGGCACCTATAGTGGACGGGTGGGGTGCTCAACACAAAATGTATCTAGTCTGGGTTCAAAATACACACTGAAAAATTGGATTTTATTAAAGACACGGAGGCTCATATTATGCATAACTCTTTCTTTATTTCCTCAGCAGCAAAGATAGAGGAATATAAATATATCAAAATGAAAGAAAAAACTGTATAGGTACACAGGCAACCAATCACATAACAGAGGAAGTGACTATATAAGGCCTGTGTCTCCCACAATCCCCCTCTTTCTTTGCTGCTTACCTCAGACAGCTAAGTATTTTGCTCTTGCTCTTGGATTTCTTTTCATGGTTTAATGTTTATGGTTTGTTGTTATTGCCTGCTATTATTGCTTATGGTTATTTGTTTCTGGTTGCCTTTATCTGTGCAACCTTCCGCTGGTGTGCTCGGGCTATCCCCTGTCCTGTGCCCTGGGTTTCCCTCTCAGCTCTTTGGTTTTTTTCCCCTGCGCTCTCCCTACCCCCTGCGGGTGCCGCGCGGGACCCTGTACTGTTTTCCCGGCCGCGGCTGTTTCATCTGCCGCGGCTGTGTTTTTCTACTCTGCTGTTTCTCCTCGATCGCGGGCTGCCCGCGCGGGTAAGGTGCACGTGCCCCTTCCCCCGCCGGGAGTCGGTCCGCGATCGTTCTGTTGCACGTGCGGCGGCCATTTTGGGCGGTCCGTCTAGCTATGATCGGTCGCTCACTCTGCTACCGTGCGGTTTGTTTCCCGGTCTCTGGGTCCCCTGAGTGCACCAGCGAGCAGGTTCTTCCCTTTCCCTTGTACTTTATTGTGGGTTACTCAACCCTTCTGTTTTCGTTTATTTTAAAGGTACATTCCCTAGTCTACTATAGTTGTAATCTGTAAGATATATTTGCAAATATATTTCTCTAGCCTTTGATACTTTATTCGCTTAAAGGTATATTTCCCTATTATTTTTGCCGCCATGCAGGATAGGGATGTTGGGCCTGAAGGCACCTCTGATGATTTTAATGCTGAATAGCAAGATGCTTTCCATTAACCCTTCAGTAAAAGCTCTGTATTAAAATGGGTAATAAAAGATGAAAGTAAACATTATGTGTTAAATTAAGTTGGATGTTTGTTTTTAACACTGAGGGAGCTATGGCCTCCCATGAATTTCAGGCCCTGCTGGATGCCACTATGGCTTCTTCATTGCAAAGGCCTTTGCTTCAGCTATGGGTCCTGTTTCTTCCTCCTTCTCTCAGTCCCTGCATTCTATGCTTATGCCCTCACTAGCTACTCCTACCCCCCTGGGTGTGGGGTCCCTGCCCAGACTGTGCCTGGTGCCCATAAGGTGAAGGCTAAATCTAAGCACGTTGATTCCCACTCCTCGATGCAGGTTTTACCTGCCATGACTGACACACTGGATGTGGTCACAGACAGCGCGCACCCCACGCGCAAGAGAGCCCCTGGCCGGGCTAAAAAGGCTAGACTGTGGAAACGGGCTAAGGCCCTAGAGGATGAGTCGGATAGCGACCGGAGTGTGGAACGTGACTCTGATGCTATGGAGTATGACTCCTACGATGAGGGCGAGTCATGCGAGGAATTACCCATTACGGGTGTTACCCCTCCTGGTTCCTCTGCCATTACCCTTGGTGAGGCTAAGATCCCCACTGGGGCAGTAAGGCACTTTTCGACCCCCAGGGCTACCCCCTGTTCGACCCTGACGACCTTCGCTACCCACGGTCAGCAGAATGGGTCCCTCCGGACCATATTGCCCAATGTGTGGCTAAACGCCTGCGTACCCCCTCTCCCAGGAGGGTCGCAACAAGCTACGTGCCAAGTGCCCTAGGCCCTCTCTCCCGGGCTCGGCCTGTAAGACTCCGGATATTGATACCCATGTTGCCCAGTTCCTGAACAAGTCAGGCTGGAAGCCCAAAAAGGGGTTTGATTTTTCCCTCAAGGGATGCCAAGATAAAATATTAGATACCCTGGGCCCCCTGTCAATATTGTATGAACTGCTAGATGCCGCTAGAGCGGGGGATTCCGTTTTGGATGTAGATGTGGCCATTGGATGGGTCCAGAGGGCGATCTGCCTTTTGGGGAACGCAAATACCGCCATGTCTTCGGAAAGGCGTAAGGCGATTCTCCTTAAAGAGCGACCCCAAATTGGCTGCCATGTCGGCGGCGGAACCTGACCCCTCTGAAGAGGGTTTATTTTTCGGAACCTCCTTTGTTAAAGACCTAGGTTCCTATGTGAAGACCTTTAGCGGCCATAGACAAGGCCCAGGCAAACATGAAACGCATGTTCGCACCCAAGGTTTTCGGAGGGGCCGGGGCGTAGCAGGAACTGTCCACCCGGCCGCGGCTTCCGAGGCTCGTTTCGAGCCACCAGAGGTTCCTTCTTTCCTTCCTGAGGATTTCAGGATACGAGGACACCTCCCTTCTTCCCGGCCGGAGGGAGATCCTGGGGCTCCAGATACCCCCGCGGTGCCACTTCGGGCAGACGTCCTTGTGGCAAGTACCCCTTTTTTCCCCTCTCGATCATGTACGGGTGGCGGGGAAGCTAGCCTTTGTTTTAACGAGGGTGGTCGGAAATAACTTCAGACGCTTGGGCTCTGCAATGTGTGAAGGGTTATCACCCGGAGTTCGTTTCTATGCCTGTCCAAGTTTCCATCCCCAGAGGGTTGTCCCTCCCGCTGGATCAAGACGAAATTATTTCTGCGGAGGTGGAATAGATATTCACGAAAGGTGCCATAGAGGAGATGCCGTTGGCCTCTCCGGGCTTCACGAGCAATCTTTTCCTGGTGCCAAAGAAGGGAGGCGGGGTCCGCCCTGTGATTACTTACCTGGACGACATTTTGATCATGTCCCAGTCCAGGGACTCCTTACTGTTACACTTGGATTGGACGATCAACCTCCTCCAGAACTTGGGTTTTCTGGTCAACTGGGACAAGTCGGTCATGACCCCTTCACAGTCGATAGAGTTCCTGGGTTTCCAAGTGGTTCCCATCAGGCAGCTCCTGTACTTGCCGGATTACAAGATGAAGACCATTCAATAGGAGCTCCAAAGGGCTCTTCGGGTGCCGGATAGGTCCGTCAGACAACTGGCAAGGATTATCGGTCTTCTGGCGGCTTCTATTCAGGCGATATTTCCGGGCCCGCTACACTACCGTGGCCTCCAACGGCTCAAAGGTTCACACCTCCGTTCAGGTCATTCTTACGAATCCCGGATACGACTGGACGAGGAATCCAGAGACGAGATGGTGTGGTGGTTGGCCCACATGGAGACCTGGAACGGAAGAGCCATCTTCAGTTCGATCCCGGATATCGTAATCGGATCCGATGCCCGCTTACACGGCTGGGGTGCTCGTTGTGGAGACGTTTCCGCGGGAGGCAGATGGTCCGACATAGAGAAGTCCTTACACATCAATTATCTGGAACTTCTGGTGGGGGCCTTCGCGATCCGCAGCCTGACCCCGGACCGAGCGAACTGCTGCGTTCTCCTCAAGATGGACACCGTGTCGGCAGTCCGGTACATAAATCACCTGGTGGGAACAAAGTCCAGAATGTTGGCACTGTCGGCGAAGGACTTTTGACAATTTTGTCTTCTCAACAATGTCTCGGTGCAGGCGGAACACATCCCAGGTCTGGACAATTCGGGAGACTTGGGGGTTTGACGCTTGCACGTTTTCCGTATTCCAAGGTCTGGACAGTCTATGGGGACGGTTCGAGTTGGACCTATTCGCTTCATGCCTGAACACTCACCTCCCGGAGTTTTACAGCTGGAGGCCGGATCCGGCAACTGTGGCGACGGATGCTTTTCTCCAGGAATGGACACCAGGCCGCCTATATGCCTTCCCACCGTTCAACATGATCGCTCGCATGATCTCGAAGTTGATTAGTCACAATTGTTCCCTGACGCTGATCACACCTCTGTGGAGATCCCGTCCATGGCTTCCACGCTTGATGGGGTTGTCGGTGGACTACCCCTGACTGATTCCGAACTTCCAGGACCTTCTTCTGGACCCGGATGGGAACTCGCACGGACTGGTACTCGGTCATCAGTTACCTCTGATGGCGTGGCTCCTTTCAGGGGATCCTGGGTTGTCCCGAATGTTTCGCAGTCTACTCGCACGCTCCTCGATAACGCCTGGGCTCCAGGTACGAGATCGGCCTAATGCTCTTCATGGAACTCATGGTCTGGTTGGTGCATGGAACGGGCTATGGATCCCGTATCTGCCCCTCTCCATATGACTTTGGAGTTCCTCACATTTCTGTTTGATTCGGGCAAGGCGTATCAACCTTTTCTGTTCCGCTATATCAGCTGGACATAGTGATTTGGATGGTTCGCCCGTAGGCAAGCACTCTTTCGTGTGTCGCCTTTTCAAGGGCATTCGCCTCGCTCGCCCTCCCAAAGCTCGTTTCTCTGCCTTTTGGGACGTTAACGTGATGGTACAGTTTTCTGTCGTCATGGTATCCTAACCAAGATTTGACCCTTTAGCAATTGTCCTCCAAGTTGGTCATGTTGCTTTGTTTGCTTTCGTGTAAGAGGGTCTCCGACGTCAGGGTCCTTGACTGGGACACCATTGTTTTCACCCTGGAGGGTGTTAGCTTCAACATATTCAGGAGGACAAAATCAGCTTCTAAGTCGTTTGTGTATCCTAGATTCTCAGGGAGTCCGGCACTCTGTCCAGTGGATTGCCTAAAGGCCTATCTAGAAGCTACCCAGCCTCTACGTTCTTCGGATTCGCATCCCTTGTTCATTTCTTTTCGTGCACCTCACCGACCTGTTTCAACGCCAACGCTGGCGCGTTGGGTAAGATGGCTCCTGTCTATGGCGGGTATAGACACCTCTGTCTTCACGCCGCATTCGGTTCGAGGGGCTATGGCTTCGAAAGCGTCTACAGTTGGATGTCGTTTGGAGGACATTATGCGAGCAGCGGATTGGTCTCGAGAGTCGACCTTCAGCAATTTCTACTTCAGACCTATTGTGCACATCGCATCTCAGATGATAACACAGCTTTGAACTTGCATAATATGAGCCTCCGTGTCTTTAATAAAATTCCCAGATTTTACTATTAACATGACGTAAAGTCATGATTTTATTAAAGACACGGAGGCGAGTATTATTCCCTCCCACCCTCCCAGTGTGGGGTATGGGGTGAGATGCGATTGGCATATTCAGGTATGTTGAGATTTGGTCTGTTTTTCTTTGAATTTCATGTATTCTGTATGGTTATATTGATTAATTATGTCTATTATATTTTTCAGATTTCAGTTTTGTCATATGAATAATCAACAGTCTGTTTTGGTAAGCCCACAGTTTGGAGTTTGGTTATTACCATATTTCTCTCTCTCTTTTAGCTTGAAGTTATCGAATTGTTTCCGGTTTTGGCCAAGTGGGATATCGTTCTTCTTACCTGGTCTTCGGTTTTCGCAAGAAAGAGGGGGATTGTGGGAGACACAGGCCTTATATAGTCACTTCCTCTGTTATGTGATTGGTTGCCTGTGTACCTATACAGTTTTTTCTTTCATTTTGATATATTTATATTCCTCTATCTTTGCTGCTGAGGAAATAAAGAAAGAGTTATGCATAATACTCGCCTCCGTGTCTTTAATAAAATCATGACTTTACGTCATGTTAATAGTAAAATCTGGGAATTTTGTGGCACACCGGAAACATGCGCATTTCTTAATAGTGGTGGTGCTGCTGCAAAGTCCAAAATATACTTAAAATAGATTATAAATTCTGCTTACAAGAATGCTAATGAGGTTACAAACAGGATCAACAAAGCTTAGGCACCAATGAATAGACGGCAAGTAGAACGTTGATTAACTCCATCTGGTGAGATTATTTAGAATTTATAACGACAGAAGCACTTTCATCGGCAATGTATTTCTCTTTACTCAATCTCATTCCATCTGTCCCATATCACAGATTGCTTACTTTTCACTAGTTTTCCCTAGAACATGACATATTCTGTGAACGTATGAAAGTATCAGGCAGCTTATTAAAACCACAACTGTCAACATATTGTGTTTTTTTTTTTGTTTTTTTTTTTTCATAAGGATTCTCTACAGAGATTATAAAAATAATAAAAAAATAAAAATAATTTAAAATAGGAGCCACATTTTTATATCTCTATCTCTGTGTTTTTCTAGTAAGGAGTATATAAATACGGTGTAGTCTCCTATTAGACAACTCCAATGGTTATTATCATATCTGGATGTTACTATAACTACAGGGTCATTCTATACCCTCCCTATTTAATCTATTTATCATACAGCTAACCAGAGCAGCACATTCACAGCGGGAGGACTAAAGACCCCAAATAAAGCTCTCTGATCTAGAACTTTTCCATAAAACTTAAAGTGGCACTGTCACCGGATGGTGGCATCGCTGCTGGTGGTCCGGGAGCTGGGAAGGGGGGCAGGGAAAGGTGAGATTTACTTACGTGAACCTCTCCCTCACGACTGCCACCATCTTCTTCCAGGCGGTCCTCCCTTGGGCTATCGCAGTGGGCTAAGTCCCCCACTCATGTAGCTGGCAATACCCTTAATCTTATTTTCTCTCATCAATGTGCAGTCTCTAATCTCTGCAACTCTCCATTTCCTCTCTCAGATCACCACCTCGTATCATTTGCTCTCAATGGCCCCTTACCCTATCATCCTCAACCTAATCCCCTTCAACCAAGAAGAAATCTGAATTATATTGACCTACAGCAGCTATCAGCTAATATTGATTCCCAACTTCTATCCATCCCTACTTTCTCCTGTCCCTCACTTGTTATCTGCTCATTTAACACAACCTTCACCTCTGCCCTGGACGCTGCAGCACCTCTCCAAACATGCACCTTGAGGAGAACACGCCCCCAACCGTGGCACACTAAATCAACATGCTACCTGCAGAAATGCTCACGTTCTGCTGAACGCTGCTGGAGGAAGTCATGCACCTAGTTGGACTTCCTCCACTACAAATTCATGTTGCTTTCATACAGTACAGCCCTTGCCAAACAGTCATACTTTTCCTCCCTCATTAGCTCATGCTCCCACAATCCCAGGCATCTTTTTAATACCTTTAACTTCCTTCTCTGCCCTGCTGTTGCCATCCCCCAAACTAACCTTACAGCTGATAGCTTTGGATGCTACTTTACTGACAAGATTGAATAGCTAAGGGAAGAATTCTCACCACATTGCCCCTCTATTTCTCAACCACACCTGGCTCATGCCCTTCCTACCCTTTAGACTTTCTCCCAGGCTACTGAGGTGGCTGCACTTCTCTTTTCCTCTCGCCGCACCACTTGCCCGCTTGATCCTGTCCCGTCTCACCTTATCAGATCTCACTCCTCTTGTCTTGTGCCTTCCTTAACACACATCTTCAACTGCTCTCTCTCTTCTGGCGTTGTCCCTGCTTAAACATGCTACTGTAGTACTCATCTTAAAAAAAAAAAAAACATCTCTTGACCCGTCCTCCCCTTCTAACTGTCGTCCCATATCCATGCTCCCTTTTCCTCAAAGCTTCTGGAAAGACTGGTCTATACCCGTCTGACGTGTTTCCTCACTTCCAACTCTCTCCTTGAACAAGAGGCTTCCGCCCCCTCCACTCTACTGAGACTGCTCTTATTAAAGTCACTAATGATCTAATCACAGCTAAATCCAAAGGGTACTACTCCATACTAATTCTTCTTGACCTCTCTGCTGCCTTTGACATTGTTGACCATGTTCTCCTTCTCCAAACTCTTCAATCACTCGGTCTCTGTGACATTGTCCTATCTCTCCCAATGCTCATTCAGTGTCTCCTTTTCTAATGATACCTCCCTTTGTCCTGTCTCTGTTGGAGTCCCCCAAGGCTCTGTACTTGTTCCCCTTCTATTTTCTCTTTATACTGTCTCTCTTGGCAAACTTATTACCTCATTTTGATTCCAATCCCACCTGTACGCTGATGACACTCAGATAGTCCTCTCCTCCACGGACCTCTCCCCTGCTGTCCTGCAACGTGTCACTGCTTGCCTTTCTTCCATCTCTGATTGGATGTCCTCCCGCTTTTTGAAACTCAATCTGTCTAAAACTGAACTCCTTGTCTTTCCTCCTCCTAATACTGATCCTCCTCCTTCACTCTCCCTTCAAGTTAGTGGTACCCACATCAGTCCATCCTGGCAAGCGCACTGTCTTGGCGTTATACTTGACTCTGGCCTCACATCCAGTTTGTTACCAAATCCTGTAGATTCTACCTTAAAAACATAGCCCGCATCCACTCCTTTCTTATGCAAGATGCCTGTCAATACTCTAGTAATCTCTCCCAAGGATTATTGTAACTCTCTCCTTATAGGTCTACCCACAAGTCATATTGCTCTGCTACAGTTTGTAATAAATGCTGCAGCTTGACTGATTTTCTTCTCCTGTCGCTCCTCTCACACCTCTCCCCTCTGTCATTCCTTACATGCCGATTACCTTCTCCTGTCCGTTGCTCGCACCCGTACGGCCAACTCACGCTTGAAGGACTTCTCACGGATGGCTCCTTTCCTTTGGAATAGCCTGCCTACAGCCATCAAGCTCTCCACTAGTCTTCAATCATTTAAAAAGTGCGGCAAAACCCATTTCTTTAGGAAAGCTCATGGCCTCCCAGACTAACCTCTACCTCACATACCTGTCTCTTGCTCTCTCCTAAAGGGCACCAATCTACTATCTCCTCCAGCTCTGCTTCACTCCACCTTGATTGATTGCTACTCCCTGTCCTGTTGTTTTACGCCCCACCTCCTTTAGAGTGTAAGCTTGTTTGAGCAGGGCCCTCTTCAATCTATTGTTCCTGTAAGTTTTCTTGTAATTGTCTCATTTATTGTTAAATCTCCCCCTTTAATAATATTGTAAAGTGCTACGGAATATGCTGGCGCTATATAAATATCAGTAATAATAATAAACACATAATCCAAGACATACATGCACAATCACAATCAAGCAATAGTCTATGTGTAACAATTTCATGGGTAATGGGTTTGTATTTAAATTGCTTGCACTTCGTTTTTTAAAACAGTATGTATTATGAAAGACTTTATGTGTTTTATGGGTTATGTATATAATAGTTAAATAAAGTCTTATACTTATATAAAATATGTATACCAGTCTGAGAGATCATTATCTGTAAATGTTTGCATTCGTTTTGTTACAAGTCAATTACCATTTTATCCTTAAAAATATTAGTAGATACTCGAGTACAAGCCGCTTTTTTTTAGTATATACTCGAGTATAAGCCGATTTTTTCAGCACATTTTTGTGCTGAAAAAGCCCCCCTCGGCTTATACTCGAGTCAAGGTCTGTATTATGGCAACTTACATTGCCATAATACAGACCAAGACCGCCGGGCTGTGGATGGGCTGTGCAGTGGATGGGCCGGAGCAAGCTGTTACTTACCTTTTGCAGCAGCTCCGTTCACCTCCACTCCGTTCAGCTCAGCTCCAGTGTAAATCTCGCGAGACCAGTGGCCGTCAGAGCGTTGCCACGGGTTACCGTGGCAACGCTCCGCGCGGCACACAGACCGCGAGATTTACACTGGAGCTGAGCTGAACGGAGCGGAGGAGAACGGAGCTGCTGCAAAAGGTAAGTAACTGCTTGCTCCGGCCCATCCACTGGACCACCAGGGAATGAGAGCCCCCCTCCCTGGACAGACAACAAGCAGGGAGGGGACACACAAAAAAAAAAAATAATATTAAAATAATAATATAAAAAAAATTAAAATAATATTTAAAAAAATTAAATAAATAAATAATAAAAATACCTTCCCCCCACCCAGTTTAGAGAGAGATTTAATATATATATATAGATAGATAGATAGATAGATAGAGTGCACAGTGTCACTGTATGGACTATGAGGGACACTGACAGAGAGAGATGGTGTAAGAAGGGCAGGAGCAATTGCTCCCCACCCACTAGTACACAAAGTATGTGGTTAGTAGCCGCAGATTACCATTTTTGTGGGAAGTGTGCTTGTAATGTCTTTTGACAGAGTGCCACAGGAATACGTCAGTATGCAAAATTTGTAGATGACCTTTGCTAAAAATAAATAAATAATAAAAATACCTTCCCCCCACCCAGTTTAGAGAGAGATTAAATATATATATATATATATATATATATATAGATAGATAGATAGAGTGCACAGAGTCACTGTATGGACTATGAGGGGCACTGACAGAGATAGATGGTGTAAGAAGGGCAGGAGCAATTGCTCCCCACCCACTAGTACACAAAGTATGTGGTTATTAGCCGCAGATCACCATTTTTGTGGGAAGTGTGCTTGTAATGTCTTTTGACAGAGTGCCACAGGAATACGTCAGTATGCAAAATTTGTACAGGACCTTTGCTAGCCCAGCACTGTATAGCTTGGTGTATGGACTGGTGGCAAATAATCTAAATACTGTCCATGGCTGGAATTTCCTTTTGGGATATTTCCCTGCAATAACTGGAACCCACAAGGTTTCCAGTTTAAAAGGAGTGTGATGTAGAGGTGTTTGGCAGAGCTTGTTGGAGAGTTAAGACATTAGTCAAAATGAAACCAGGTTCGTCCCTTAGGCTTTCACCCCCCTCTCCCAACATGACTGTCCAAAACTTTTCGGCCCACCCCGAGACAGAGTGACAGGAGAGATCTGTGCAGGAAAACAATGGGAGGAATAGACCTATGCATTTGAAGGCTGTTTTTGTTTTAGCACACTTTGGCAACTTTCTCGTATCCCACCAATTGAATTCTCGTAATTATACAATTAAATAATATCAATATTAAAATAAAATAAAATATTAAAATAATATAAAAATAATAATCTTAAAAAAAAAAAAAAAATGTCCTCCCCTCACCCAGTTTATACCCTCTACACAAACACAAACACACACACACACACTCTGCATCATATACACACACACTACATTCATACAAAAACACACTCTGCATTATATACCCACACACTGCATTCATTATATACACACACACATTCTGCATTCATTATATACACACACACAAACACAAACACACTGCATTCATCATATACAATGATCTACTCGCTGCAAAATCTCGTGGTCACTACTCTATCCTAATACTCCTTGACCTGTCTGCAGCTTTTGACACTGTTGATCATCAACAGCTTCTTCTCATCCTCAGCAATATCGGTCTACAAGATATTGCTCTCTCCTGGTGCTCCTCCTACCTCTCCCAGCGCTATTTCAGTGTTTCTTTCTCTGGCTCTGCTTCTTCTCCCCAACTCCTCTCTGTTGGTGTCCCCCAAGGTTCAGTCCTTGGTCCCCTACTGTTCTCTATAGACTATACTGCCTCCCTTGGTAAACTCATTAGCTCCTTTGGTTTCCTTTATCATTTCTATGCAGATGACATGCAAATCTACCTGTCCTCTCCTGATCTCTCCCCGTCCCTCCTGACTAGTGTCTCTGACTGCCTCTCTGCTGTTTCTAACTGGATGGCTGCCCACTTCCTTAAACTAAACTTGACCAAAACTGAAATTCTGGTCATTCCCTCAAGTGTTGTTACTCCTGTGCCTGTCTCCCTCCAAGTCAATGGTGCTACCATCAGCTCCACCACGCAGGCTCGCTGCCTAGGTGTTCTCTTTGACTCTGACCTCTTCTTCAAGCCTCATGTTCAATCTATCGCCAAATCCTGTAATTTCCATCTCAAAAACATTGCGCGCATCCGCCCCTACTTAACGCCAGATGCGACTAAGGTGTTGGTCCATTCCACTGTCCTTTCTCGCCTTGACTACTGTAATCCGCTTCTCAGTGGTCTTACGTGCTCTCAACTTGCGCCATTACAGTCCATAATGAATGCGGCGGCGAGGCTCATCTTCCTGTCTGCCCGCACCTCCCATGCCTCACCCTTCTGTCAGTCCCTACTTTGGCTTCCTATAAAATTTAGAGCTCAATTTAAAATTCTGGTTCTTGCTTTCAAATCTCTACATAATGCTGCTCCCACCTATCTATCCTCCCTTATACACAAGTATGTCCCGTCTGGACCTTACGATCTGCTGAAGACTTACGTCTATCTTCTGTCCGTACTCCTACCTCTAAAGCTCGCCTTCAAGATTTCTCGAGGGCTGCACCGTTCCTGTGGAGCTCGCTTCCTTCCTCCGTTAGATGCTCACCCAGTCTCCACTCCTTCAAAAAATCGTTAAAAACCCACTTCTTCATAAAAGCGTATTAATTAAACTGTTAATAGCTCCCAACTGATTCCTCTTCTGCAACTGTCACTAGTCTTAAACTATCCTTACCTTTTTGTGTCATTTTACCCCACTCCCTCTAGCATGTAAGCTCATTGAGCAGGGTCCTCAACCCCTCTGTTCCTGTGTCCAATTTGTCTGGTTACAACTACATGTCTGTTCGTCCACCCATTGTAAAGCGCTGCGGAATTTGACGGCGCTCTATAAATATCATAATAATAATATACACACACTACACAAACTGTAAATAAATATTCAATTAGTGTAATTTTATTGGGATCTAATTTTATTTAGAAATTTACCAATAGCTGCTGCATTTCCCACCCTAGGCTTATACTCGAGTCAATAAGTTTTCCCAGTTTTTTGTGGTAAAATTAGGGGCCTCGACTTATATTCGGGTCGGCTTATACTCGAGTATATACGGTAAGTTTTGCCTATAATAGAGATGGCCAAGGGTGAATTGTAAAATGAAGATGGATGATTTAAGCTTCAGGTCTGAGGACAAAAGAAAATAGAAATATTGCTGGTCAGTGAACTTTTTTTTTTTTTAAAGATTCTTTATTTTCGTTTTTCAAGGTAAAAACAGTTTTACAGAAAGAAAAGGTTAATAGTAAGGTAATAACATTGTGATAAAACATTGGTTTGGTCTTGAGAGAGTTTGGCACGTTACATTCTAGAGTTGTTCTTTTGGCTATACCACTGATTTATGGGCCGGCTTGGGTTGAGGTCTTGTGGGCCAGATATATGTTAAAGTTGCATTTTGGTCGGGTCCCACACGGGGAGGTTGGGTCTAGCTGGAGCTCTGTGCCCCGGGTTGTGTACTCAGTCGGCTTTGCTTATTCGTTGGCGTAAGACTATGGTATAGTTGGCGGGTTCCTTGTGCCAGGGGGAAGGCTTGGGGGTGATTGGTTGTTAGTTGTTCATAGTAGGTGGAGCAGGGTGGGAGGGTAAGGGTTTGTAAGGGGTGAGGGGGTGTTGCTGCCCTCCTGGTGTCCCCCTGGGCCCTGTTTGGGTGGTTTGAGTGGGGGATGGGGTGCGTGTTGGTCATTGTTGTGGCGAGTGCTGATTGGCGGTGGAGGCGTGATTCTTGGGTTATTGTGGTTTCACCATGGAGTGATGACATGATTCTCTAGCCATGGGTCCCAAATTTTATGAAAGGAGTTTGGGTTATCATGTATTTGTGCCGTTAGTTTGTCCATGTCTATGCTGTCTGTTATTTTATGGTGGATTTGATTTTGAGTGGGTATGTGTGGGGTTGACCATACTTCCGCTATTGCTCTGCGGGTGGCTAAAGCTATTCTGGCTATAAGTTTATTTTCGTTGCGGGTAAAAGGGCCGATGGGTTTTGAGAATAGAAGTGCCCAGGGGTCTAGGGGTACTGGTCTGCTGAGTATTTTAGTTAAAAGGTTTGTGATGGATTTCCATAGGGGGATGAGTTTGGGGCAGTTCCACCAGCGGTGGAGAAAAGTGCCGGTGCCACCGCACAATTTCCAGCAGAGGTTGGAGGGAGTTCTTTTCATGGCCATTAAGCGTTGGGGTGTGAGATACCACCGGAAAAGCATTTTGTAGGCCTGTTCCTTGTGGGTAACGCAGATTGAGATTGATTTGGTGGTCGCCCAGATGTCGGCCTAGTCTGTGGGGTCCTCTGGGGTTCCCAGATCCCTTTCCCACTAGTCGGTGAACTTTAATTAACAGGAATGCTGTCGTACAAAAATATCTCTGATTTGGGATAATACGCAGGTGACCTTTTTTTTTGGTTTAGTTTATAGATTTGGGCAGATGATATAGTCAATATTTCAATGAAATTTATGGTAATGGATGGACAGTTGCGGTTCTTTGTTTCCACTTCCTTCTTATTTTAGACAGGCCGCTGACACAGCTCTGCAGCAATCCTGCCCTGCCATCCGATGGCCGCGAGGAGTTGATGGAAGCTGCTGCTTCTCTCTCTGTGCTGCTGTCAATTTTGGAGAACCGGCAGCGCAAAGCTCGTAACGTCTGTCTCAGACGGGATCCCCTCTGTCTCTGTTTGTTTCCCTCATTTTCAAATTTGTTGCTGTCGTTTAAGTCACTCAGGTGTTCTACTATGTTCTCATTGGATGCTTCCTTCTCACTCTGAGCTGGAGTGTCAGGTTCTACATCCTCCATACTATCCTCGCAGGTTTCTTCAACTTTGATTGTTTCATCTTGAGCCAGCTAACCATGAAACAAAAACAAAATGTCAGAATGTATTCATTTAAAGGGACACTATAGTCACCTGAACAACTTTAGCTTAATGAAGCAGTTTTGGTGTATAGAACATGCCCCTGCATCCTCACTGCTTAATCCTCTGCCATTTAAGAGTTAAATCCCTTTGTTTTTGAACCCTAGTCACACCTCCCTGCATGTGATTTGCACAGCCTTCCATAAACACTTCCTGTAAAGAGAGCCCTATTTAGGCTTTCTTTATTGCAAGTTCTGTTTAATTAAGATTTTCTTATCCCCTGCTATGTTAATAGCTTGCTAGACCCTGCAAGAGCCTCCTGTATGTGATTAAAGTTCGATTTAGAGATTGAGATACAATTATTTAAGGTAAATTACATCTGTTTGAAAGTGAAACCAGTTTTTTTTCATGCAGGCTCTGTCAATCATAGCCAGGGGAGGTGTGGCTAGGGCTGCATAAACAGAAACAAAGGGATTTAACTCCTAAATTACAGTGAATTGACCAGTGAAAGTGCAGGGGAATGATCTATACACTAAAGCTGCTTTATTTAGCTAAAGTAATTTAGGTGACTATAGTGTTCCTTTAAAGGGAAACTATAGTATTAGTGTTACATTGTATATATAATGATATCTCTATATACAGAGGAATATAAAATAGAAAACTGCTAAGAATGTATTTAGTAAAATAGAATATTATACCTTTCCTGCTTTATATCTATGTTCATGTTATAATTCTGATTATGAATAGTGATCCCCATCCTACATGTTGGAGGGGAACATTACATCATCAGCTGCTGCAGGCGTGCAACTCCTATAATGCTTAGCCAGAATAATCTTCATGCCAGTTACATGTCTGTAACAGCCAGGGATATGCAACTGGTCACCCATGATAATTGTATTAAATAAATCCCCCTACACTAAAATACTTGTGTGGGCTCATGAAAATAAAGGAATATATAAGGAAAAAGTATTTTACAGGTTTGTTGGGGTTTATAAAAGGGAACAGTCATGGAAGAACCCCTCATTACACTAACGTTCAGCACAGGGAATGGGGGAACGGATAAAGATGGCTTTGCTACAAACCATAGCTCTCTCATATGCTAATGGTTAAGGGGCATTGAGGGATCATTGGCCAGAGTATCTCTATTAAACATATTCAAATAAAAAGCCTTCGTACCTTCACAGATATGCACAAAGTAACAGAGTTAAGGTCATGCTAAACTTAAAAATTGTTTTAGGACCAAATGTTTAATAAAAATGTTTTACTATGATTTACAATGTAATATTTACTCACCTGAAAACTGCAGGTCTCCATGACCTGGAGGCAGGATTCAACACTGTAAAAAAAGAGAAGCACAGTGGGATGTAACTATATGGAAAGGAACATTTTTGAAAAATGAAGTGAAAAACATTCAATGATATCAAAGATTGAAAAGTTGCGAAGGATGGGAACAAATGACAAGGAGAAGAAAAAAATACTTAAAAGTAATAAAAATATTGAACAGGCAGGGAATTATATCAATAAGAATACCTAAATGAAGATTTATTGAAGAAAACCTTCCACCAAGGACAGATGAGTAAAAAATTTGTGCTGCAATTTAAAGGGACACTATAGTCACCAGAACAACTACAGCTTAATGTAGTTGTTCTGGTGAGTATAATAGCTCCCTTCAGGCATTTGTTGCCCCTAGGGACACCTCCAAGTGGCCACTCCTCAGATGGCCACTGGAGATGCTTCCTAGGGTAGTGCAGCACAGTAGACAGCACTGCCGTTCAGCGTCCCCACGCTCTGCACGGGGACCCTGAATTTTCCTCATAGAAATGCATTGATTCTCTATGATTCAATGCATCTCTATGAGAAGGTGCTGATATGCCAAAACAGTGTTTGGCCCTGCCCCTTGCCGATTTTAGCCCTACGGGAAAGCATTGGATTGGCTAGAAATCGGCCATTTTGATGATGTCACCAAGGGGGCACAGCCAGCACCGGAGGACCCGTGGAGAGCTGGAAAGAAGGTGAGTTTTATACTTTTATTGGGGGGCTAAAGAGGGCCAAGCCACCTAAATGGTGGGTTAAACACTATAGGGTCAGGAATATATGTTTGTGTTCCTGACCCTATAGTGATCCTTTAAAGTAAACCCAACTTTAACAATATTCGTTAAAAAAACACTCCAAGTACCAGTGGATGCCCTGGTGCCCCCAATGTAAGTAGACATGCTGTTTTAGAGTGATTTCACATCTTCCACTGCAGCTCTCTGTCATATATATATATACACAATTTTAATATTTATATATATATATATATTTATTTGTATTTTTTTTTTTAAGGTTTTGTTTTTTTGTATTTATTGGCAGACCATAGATACTATGTCTTTTGACCATAGTAAATTCGGCCACCTCTAGTCCACTACTGGTCCATACTAGATTTTTTTTCTCTCTCTCTTTTGAAGTATCATA